>NW_027296599.1:0-3247 GCF_016086655.4 Lepeophtheirus salmonis | reverse complement strand
TTAAAGAATAGTGTCGTTTTTCAAAAAAAAAAATCAGCCTAAAAATGGAAATATGTCGAGTTAAGTAGAAGATACAGAATTAATAAAAACAATTTTATAATCATAAAAAACAATATTACATAAGTTATCTTACTTATAATTTTGTGATTTTTTAAAGAGTAATAATGACTCTAAATGAAAATAGTCCCGAATTACTATAATACCAGATATTTCATAATCCAAACAACTGAGAGAAAAACTGATATCCGTTTTGGATTCTACTCTCAAAGATAAATTCGATTTTTGGCTTCAATTGATTTGTACAAAATTTCTTACCCTAATTATTCCCTTGTCTAATAATTAAAACACCCCTTTTCCATATATCAACGTCCTTATACATATACGTAGAAGAAGCTAATCAGAGTGTGCGAAAATGCATTTCTTTGGACAGACTTCTTCGTTATTGCCTTTTCTTGTCAATTCAACTGTTACAAGTCTGGAGTATGCTATTTGGGTCATAAGCTACGTCTGGACACAATTTGATCAAAAACCACATTCCTGCACTAAACTTTATTATTATAACATCAAGCTTTTAAAGTTGATAACTAGGTTTTAATATTGCTAAGTATTTTGCTTCACAATTTATTCCACCTGGACACACAAAAGACAAAGAAGGATTGCATTTATTTAATAGTTGAGTGAATTTCATATGCAAACTAAAACTTTATTAATCAGTCTCAAACTTGCATGAAGTCTTAGATATGTACAAGGAACAACTTCTGAAAAGTGTAAGCTGGAATAAAATATCACAGCTCCCTTGAGTACCGCATAATTAGTTAAAATATAATAAAATAATAATACGATTTGGTTGGTCTGATAAATTAAAAACATCAAATATATTCCTAAAATTTAATGAGTTATACGTTATTCTATTTTTTTATTCATTTCTTCGATTTAGTTTCGACATATTTCATTATTGTGATTTTAGTCATGGGAATACAAGTACTAAAATTCTTACTATTATCCGTTGTAGAACTATTATTGGTATGTATTACAAACCGTTCAAGCCATATGAAATTAGTTAACTTTAGAAAATTTTATTTTTTAAGTATCCTTTAAATATTTGCAAAAATATATATCTTAAAAGAAATAATAGTCAAAATCATAAGGCAAAAAGGCTTATTCAAACCATCATATTCAGTTTTGTCAAAAAATAATTATATTATCCTCTATATTTATTATATTCAGGATAATTAACAGATTAAGATGTTATTATTACTTTGTTTTCACATAATCATTTCATCTCTATTAAACGTAATATCCGATTATTCATAATATTTTATTAATAATTCCGCTATATTGATGACTGTTTTATAAAAAAAATAATACTTATTATTAAAAAAATAATGTTTATCCCCTAACTAAAAAATATATTGAAAATATTCATAAAAATTGGGTGCGGTCGTTCAAAGTTACATTGTAACTAAAACTGGACTACGATATTAATATACGTTTTTTTGGAGAATAATCACATTATAACCAATTTGGTACGTTCAAAGTATTAACATAGACTAGATAAGGTACTATCCCTTCTGAATGATGATGGTCAGCAAATATTAATACTATCACATCCCCAGGGATCATTTTACAAAAATAATGAATCACATGTACAAAAAGGGAATGATGATTTTAAGAGAGTTCAATTAAAATTGTTAATCAAACGCAAAGTAGAAAATCTTCAAAAAATTATGAATGAAATTTATCATAATTAGAAAACGAAATACTTTTTTTAAAACATTATATTTTAAAATTAGACCTCCACGGCTAGACCAATTCTTCTGTTGTGTTCACGAACACCAAGTGTTCATTTAACAATATTGGAAGTAAAATAAAAAATGAAAGGATTTAACAAAAATATTGAAAGAATAGACACAAATACTAAGAAAAGCGTTAAAAGTTATATTTAAAAAATTTCCACAGATATAGCTTATCTGAGAGACGATAATGTATTTTAAAATGTTAACAATATGTTTTGAATTTTTTTTCTAGGTGACGTTCTGATTCAGAGGGTATGAACCTCACTATGTCAGATGCAAAGTCCCATAATTTTTCTTAGACTCTCTATTGGTATTTTTGATATTAAAAGCATCTATTAAAATGCCTCTAAAATCTTCTAGTCTGATCGGCTCCCTCAGTGAGTTTTTGGCAATATATGCCCTGGAACTTAAAAAGTCCATAATACAGTGCCTTAGTTTTCGAGACGAATTCCTTTTCATGGATAATCCAAAAGAATAGTGGCTGATAGATAACTTGACTTTGTATTTATCTGACCTTCATATTTATAGATACAAATAGTTTAAGTATTTCCAGACGGTGGAACTCAGCAAAGAGTTATACATTTACCCACAGTCTTTACATGGTTAATAGAAGGAAGACTGTCTAGAGATCTGCAACTGAGCCGTAAATTTACATTCGTCAAAATTCCACATTTGGATCTTGAAATACTTTTAGTTGTATTTGATAGCCAGTTTAAATGCATTAACTGTTTAAAGTGGGAATTGATAGGAAAAATCCATGTAATGATGTCTTAAGCTTGGTTAATATGGAATATCTATAAATGACGAGAGGATAATATTTCATTGTGTACAAATTTTTTGTCGTGTATAAACCTATTTTTTAGTTAATTAATATTATACAACGATACTCCAAGACTGTTTTTTTTTTACATGCAGATCAAATTTGGTTACCTCCATTTATAACTAAAATTTAATCAGGAATAAGCCAAATTATATATTTAATGCAAATCGTTTAAAGCCCAAGTAAAGGAACTTTATTAAAAATTTGTCACACATTTTTAATTATTCTCTATAATTGACTAACTACTACTCATTCACAATAAATTGAAGCTAAGACGTAAACCAAAGATATAATTGAATTAGTAATTTGTTATCCATTTTTCAAAACTCAAATTTTCCTGCAAATTTTTGATATGCTGTTGATACTTAAAAGTGTTAATTTCAGAAACTTTATAATTATTCAAATTGAGGGCAAAGTTAAGGTTTGTATTATAGAGTTTGTAAAAAGCAAAGGGGGATCAAGTCATTTGTACTTTAAAAGATTCATTTATAGAATCAACAGGAAATCTACGGGAACTTGGACTTGGCGGTGCATCAAAGTAAGTTGCGTTGGTGGATTGAAGCAGAGCCCTATAAGAATTATTAAATGATAACATTTTTTTTAAAAACATAATACGTTCATTTTAGTTTGA
>NW_027296598.1:0-42630 GCF_016086655.4 Lepeophtheirus salmonis | reverse complement strand
TTAGAAATGAAAAAACCTTGTTGAAGAGAAAAGCGTACACAATAAATTGGTAGAGAGATCAAAAAGTATGTCATGTACTTCTTGTGTAGAGCAGAATATCACAGCATTGGCATCTCTCTTCACAGGATTCTTGAGCCCCTAAAACCATCCCTTGCGCTTACATTTCCATAAAATTAAGTGTCATATCGAGATAAAAAGGTCAAATATAGACATAAAAGGCGGAAAAAATGTTGCCGGACATGATTTAGATTGTTTGAAAACTTAATAATAATAGAGTATAATATAATTAAGTTAAAAAAACATTGTAAGAGATAATATTGTTCCTCGCGGAGTAAAGATCGATTGGATTAAAGCTTTAAACCAAGTAGAGAAACGCAAGGTTACTATATCACTGTTGCTAAAGTTCAGATAATTTCATTGAAGTGAAGTGCACTAGTTTGGATTTGTTTAGCAAAAATGGCATCATCTTGAGGTTCAAATCGTGTTTGTGCCATTGCCTGTTGCCCCAATCCAATCCAGTATTTTGCATTTCCTCAGAAAAATTTGATGCTCTAGTGTCGGATCTCAGCGTGCAGGAGAAAAGACCCGATTAATATTAAGAATGCCAAGATTTGTGATAGCCATTTTACATCCAATGCTTTTGAGCGGAATCTCCATGCTGAGCTTTTTGACTTAAAGGCTAGGAAGAAATTAAAAAGTGATGCAGCCCCTCACTCTATATTCTCTTTGCTTTTCCCAATTCAGATGAATCCAAATCCTTCAGGTATATTCTTAAGGAAACTTCCAAAAGTAAAGAACTTGTGAAACAACTATTGGAAGCAAGTAATGTCTAGGAAACCTGTATGGACTCGGAAACAGTGACTGATAATGAAGGACTCATATAAATTTGTTGTGGGATCACTGAGTCCCAACAAACCCCTTTCATCAAGACGCAAAGTACTCAGTGTCATCTATGAAAATTTAAAAAAGGAGTCCAGTGTGAGGATGCGAATGGGCCCTTGTTTTGGGAACAGAAATGCAAAAATTGCAAAGAGAACTTGAAGAAGAGGGAATTTTTTCGGTACAAAACCAAGCGCAATTAAATAAACACAAAGAAATTTAAACAAAATTTAATAAGGATCCCCTTAGAAAAGAGATACTTCAAAATCTAAATAATAAGAATTAGAAGATTCCTTAAAGAATTAAAATCGGAGATTCTCAAAAAGGATCTAACCACTGCCCTCATCTTACAAAACATTAGTTCTTGAGCCTTTGAATATTTACGTTCCAGGAAACTTTTTCCTTTGCCCAGTCGTGAGACTCAAGAAATCTCTCTACAAGATTTTAAGTGTGCACCTGGCTTCTTTGAGGATAGCATAAAAAATATCTCTGAAAAAAAAATGAATATTTCAGAAAAATATGAAGAGCGTATGGCGTCTTTTGTTTCGATGAGATGGAAGTTAGAAGGACATTTGAAATTTCCTCTTAACTTAAGAAAATATTTGGACCTTGAAAAATAAAAATTCAGGTTGCAATGGTTAGAGGGCTTTTTCATGTATGGAAGCAACCAATATATGTGAAATTCGACACACATATGAAAAAGAAGTTGTTGATCTCCATCATTGAGAGGCTTGAAGGAGATGGAATTTTTATCAAAGCCATTGCGATTAATTTAGGTAACAAATCAATTATCTCCTGATACAACTCACTCTGAGCAAATTTTTATTTGAAAATCCCGTGGGTACAAAACTCCAAATTAATGTATTCCCTAACTGTTCTAATTTGATGAAATTATTTCAAAATCATTTATTAGATCATGGGTACATTTTCAATGATTTGGATTTTGAATTCTACAAGTTTGACCGAAGAGGATTTCCAAGACCTTCTTGAATAAGATTCTGGCGAGATGAAGATAAACTTTAAAATGACTGAAGAATTCCATCTTGAATGTAATGGAAATGCAAGACAACGAGATAGAACTGCAGCGCAGCTTTTATCTAACTCCATGTCCAAGGCATTTTTATTCATCTATGGCCCAAGAAAGAATAACAGTCTGGAACAATTCAATGAACAATATTTACAAATCACATTTACATGAGTTTTACATTTAATTTATGTACTACATGTTGAGCTTAATTTTTTTAATTACATTATATTGTTCATAACGGTAACGTGTTGTGCAGTGTATTGTAATAATAGATCAACTTTGACTAAAAAGTTTCCTGCTTATCGTCCAAGAAAATGATTCATTTTCCAAAAGACATCAATCGAAGGAAGTTGTGGATCAATGCCATCAAACGTGCGAATTGGAATCCCACCAAAGACTCAAGAGTTTGCCAAGTAGTACAATCAACATTGTTTACACTGTGAGGGATGTGAAAAATATAATTTTTATCATATTAATATAATATCGCCGGACATTACTACATAATTAGCTTTTGCTCTAAATCTTTAAGATGAATTTATTTCTAACATTTTTTTATAAATATATTTATTGTCTAATTTTATGATTTTGACATTTACTTTATTATGAATAATTAGTTAGATCTCATCGGTAGAGATATATCTATCCTGTGCACAATTGTATATAGCAACTTCCACATGAAGAAGAGGGGTGATTATCTTTTTGATTAAACTCTACGTCTCGCTTGTGTATTGCAACCTAAAGTTATGACATATTTAACTGAATTCCGATGTTAGAACAAGAAAAAATTATCTGGATCAATCTATTATTTCAATATTCTTTATTTATACTTTATTATTATTAATAGTTATATGATTTTAATTGTTTAATTTTGTATATTTAACTTAAATGTTTAATGGTTTATTTTTTAGTATGTAGATTATATTTCATTAAATTCATTTGAACAATAAATAATTGTATGCTTAATTTTAATGTATAGCAACTTCCACATGAAGAAGAGGGGTGATTATCTAAATGGTCACAACAACGAGGGTAGTTACATTGGGTGTTGCATTATAATTAACAATTGTGTATATCCATCATGATAATAGTATGTTGTTATATAAGCATACCTAAATAACGGGGGGGGAAATCTTTTTTGATGCTCTTAATAGGGAGTAATATCGCCGGACATTACTATATATTACTAGTATATTTATTGTCTAATTTTATGATTTTGACATTTACTTTATTATTAATCTGCCTGCTTTATTATGATTTTTGAGGGTATAAAGAATGTATTTATTAGCAAAATGTTTAATGAAGATATACTACGTATAATTGACTTCGACGTTTTTTATCCGTTACAGTAGATTTGAAAACGTCACGCTCCATGAAATTGTAATTCATTATGAACCTTATTCTCAGAATAATAGCTAATGAAACGACAAAGTAGAGTATTTGAAATATATTTGAAGCTCAAAGTTTAAAAAAGAAGGCTTTAATTAAATATAATCTACATACTAAAAAATAAACCATTAAACATTTAAATTAAATATACAAAATTAAAGAATTAAAATCAGATAACTATTAATAATAATAAATTATAAATACAGAATATTGAAATAATAGATTGATCCAGATAATTTTTTCTTGTTCTAACATCGGAATTCAGTTAAATATGTCATAACTTTAGGTTGCAATACACAAGCGAGACGTAGAGTTTAATCAAAAAGATAATCACCCCTCTTCTTCATGTGGAAGTTGCTATATACAATTGTGCACAGGATAGATATATCTCTACCGATGAGATCTAACTAATTATTAATAATAAAGTAAATGTCAAAATCATAAAATTTGACAATAAATATACTAATAAAAAATTTTTATAAATAAATTCATCATAAAGATTTAGAGCAAAAGCTAATTATGTAGTAATGTCCGGCGATATTACTCCCTATTAAGAGCATCAAAAAAGATTTCCCCCCGTTATTTAGGTATGCTTATATAACAACATACTATTATCATGATGGATATACACAATTGTTAATTATAATGCAACACCCAATGTAACTACCCTCGTTGTTGTGACCATTTAAACAGTTGTTTTTGCCTTTTATGAGTTTTCTGAATACCATTTCATGGAGCCCATCAACCATAGCTAAGCCTTTAGTGATAAAAAAGTAATATTTATTGACTATGTAATATTGGAAAACCTAATTATCATACCCAAGTCTTAAAGCGAAGTAAGTAGTCTCAGACAAACTAGTTGCAAACCATCCAAAGCTACTACCCCCGTTGTTGTGACCATTTAAGCAGTTGTTTTTACTATTTAATGAGTTGTGTATCATAATTCTTGATATGTTTAGCTAAAATAGAATCATATTTTATGGTTAGATTTAAAAAAAATTGAATACTTACTGTGAGATAGTACAAAATTCAGAGTTCCATTTCGATATTCGTAAATACTTTTTACTGATAACTTGATCATCATTTGGTGTGAATGACTCAAAACATTTTTATATGTATTTCTATATATGACATCAGTACCAACATCCTCCATTAATTTAATGATGGTTCCTTGGGAACCAATATGTTTACCCTTGTATTTCTCCATAAATTTTTTGAACGTAGATGATTAGCAATAGATAAGGTTATATTACATGCAATAAGCATCGTTGTGAGATCAAAGTTAAAGTCTGACTTGATGTATTCATCATTAACTTGATTTTATAGATGAATATCCATACTCTTGTTATGAGATGAGGATAATGAGTGGCGTGTAATTCTAGACAGGGGACTAAAGGCACATTTATATCGACAAATCCGACAAACCATCTGTTTCTCATCCGGTAAGTATTTTCCAAATTCCTGGGCCTCCATTTTCAGAAATCCAGACAGAAGGCGACGTTATTTTAGGCATTTTATTCAGTTCTCTATCGACTATCACCATCTAATATTATATTAATATTGAATAATAAAGGCGGGAATGATAACGTTCATGATTGATAGAAGAAGATGTATATTATTTAATCAATGATGCCATAAGTATTTCTTCTCTTCTGCTCGCACGCTTTTCTATTCTTACCAAAATTATCACCCTTAGTGATAAGTAAAGAGACTAAAAAGGAAAGAGGAGACAAGATCGTTGAAATAAAAAGTAAACAAAAATATGGTGTCCGGAAAAAGTGGCAATGGAAAAGGGCAAAATAAAAAAAAGGAAAACTGTCTAAATGGAAAAAATGGCAAGATTCTTTAAAACTGATATAATGACTATCATCACCAATATAATATATATTATGATAGAAGAAAAATAAAAAACACGACAGCGGTTCTCATGGAAGAAGTGCTAATCACTTAATTCTCCGTTATCAATTACAATATCATTAGACATGATGTATCATTCATATTTGACAAGACTCTTGGATCGACGGACAAGCATTTGCAAAATACTACTAGGCAAGATCAAGCGATTTCCACTTCGTTATAATCCAGAATGTGAGGTAGTGGATGGCTTTGGAGCGACAAACCACTGAGAGGATTCGGGTAGGTTGTCAAAGGTCGAGTCGTTGGAGAGTACGATTTTATGAAGATGCAAATATGTATTTACATTTATTCAATAAATAAATTAATTGATGGAATTAAACATTGACACAGGAATTTACATTAATATTTGTTTTACAAGTTAATGAAATTGGGGCTGTATTCTCATTCTAACTTGAAATGAATGAAGATATAGAGCTATAATTTTCATATTCTTTGATAAATATCACTGAATGTCATTATTATTTATTACAAACGTAGTTACATATTCAAATATCATAGTATCGTACTAGAAAAATACATTTAAAAATTCGTTGGAAGAGCATATAATCACTTGTTATGGTTCTTATAACTTGGCTTGATACATTGGAAGTATGAATTCACAGTCTTAGATAAACAACTTCAAGAATTCGAGTCCTTTAGATAACTACGTTATGTAGCCTGTTTCGTTCTCTTTGGGCAAGACCACCGTTCTATTGTAAATTTCAGATTGCTCCAACTTTACTGATCTTTAGAGTTTTCTTCACACTTTACAACGACTGTTGTGTTTGTTTATTTTTCTTTTATTGTAATATATACATATTAAATTAGTGATGGTTATTACATCAGTTTAAAAGAATCTTGCCATTTTTTCCTAAAATCAAAAATATGTAGATGAATTATGTTTAGGATTCACGTAACTTCAAACCAAAAATATAGAATATAAATACCCTTCGTTGGGTAATGAGTAATGTATTTTGGTTTTAAAATAACTTTTATAATTTTTTAGAGCATAATTATTATTCAAATACTATTAATTATTGTTTTAATTAATAGTTTAGGTTTCTAGTTAAATTTAAAGAAAAATAAATAACCTTATCCAAGGTTAAATCAATCACTCGTCAGATCGCCATCTTCCATCTTTTGAAATTTTGCATATAGCTAAATATTGAATAGAAACTCAAAAATCTAAAATTTTAATTTTCTTTGATCTCTATATCGATCTAATTTATACGTGATTGCATAGATATTTACACATTGATTGGTCTATATTTTATACTTTTACCTAATAAAAGGTATCTTTGATCTTGATTTTCAAACATAGAATACTTTATTTTTTCTCAAATTTTCATGAAATGGCCGTCAACATATAGTAATTAATTTCAAAAATGTTTTAGGACTACTTTCAAATTTGGGTCAACGTCTTAGCAAAATACTAAGAATGGGATGTACAAAACTAGTGTACAAAATTAGAGAAGATAATTAAATTAGAATTTTGGCGTGACAGATTTACACTCATTTATACATTTTATTACATGTTATATAGATTTTATAAAACACAATGGTCTTAATTGTATGAGTGATAAGTCTATAAATCAGAAGGTAACATTTGGGCTTGATTAGATCGAACGGCAATTCTGCATGCTTTTATAACCAAAATGCAATCCTCCAGCTTTAAAAGAGCAAAGAAAGAGTTAGAAGATGGAGAAATGGTAGTGGTTTTTGACTTCTCTGGGAATTTTTATTTCGTTGTTCAGGACGAGGTCCAAAGTTTTCATTGGAACAATTCTATGAAAACACATCACCCTTTCGTTTGGTATTTCAAGCAAAACACCAGCTTAAAACGTGCTAACTTTGCAGTGATATTGTCAGTGTAACACTAATGATACTGTGAATGTCCATTTAGTTATCAATAAATTTATCCAATTTGTTCAAGACACCTTGCCATACATTAAAAAATAAAATACTTTTCGGACGGATGTGCAGGACAATATAAGAATTTTAAGAACTTCTTACACCTTTGCTACAACAAAGCATATTTTGGAATCTCAGCAGAATTGATTTTTTTGTCAACAAGTCATGGAAAAGGGCCATGTGACGGTTCAGGAGGTACAATAATACGGTTAGTGAGTAAAGCAAGTCTAAGGCGTTGTTCAGAAGGAAAAAACCTCGGAACCAATTTTAACTCCTATCCAATGTTATAAATTTTGTTAAAAAAATGTTAAGAATATAAATTTTGCATATTCCAAATGTAGGGAATATAATCAAGAATTGGTGCTCTTAAGCGATAGGCAAAAAAGGGTCACCACTATACCTGGAACTCAGAAGTTACCCTCATTTATCCCTGTGTCGAAATTTCCTTACAGGTGAAACATTTTACTGCTTCTGAGGTATGGGTAGTTAAAAGAGTTATCACGACACCAAAAAAAGCTAAGTATCGAGTTGAAAATTATATATACAATACAGCGGCTGTAAGAAAAAAAAAAATATTATTGTGTGACATTATAAATTATTTATGAATTCTTGATAACTGAAATAAAGTTAGAAATTTACCAAAAATCCACCAAAACTCAACAAAAACGATACCGACAAATGGGAAGGCTCAATCGGGCAATGAGGCATAGTTCTACTTTGTCCGATACTCCACCAAAAATCGACCTATAGTTTTTAATTAAATCTTAACATACAATTAAATACAAATTTCTTAATTTGAAGCATTTATCTCAATTGATGGAGTTATTCAAAGAATAGTCTATGAATAGATTAATCCTGATGACCCAGACCTAGTATATGAATTGTAACATGGAAATTTACCACCTCGTTACCTTTATTGTATGACGCAACCTTTCCTCCAAAAAGAAACCGAAAAAAGCCGGAAATCATCTGGTGGTTAAACAAATTAGTCAATCATTCCAACTCCTGTATATCTCTTATCTAGTCCCTAAAGCATTAATCATGTATCACTATCCAGTGAATTCTTAAATTCATTGCACAATCATATTATTTCTTCACCATTTTTAAAATGAATTACATATATATATTGAATTATAATATTGCTTAGTTATATTCTATTGAAAGCGTAGCTATAAATTTGTAATTTACCAAGAACAACAAGAAATTGTATTCCTGTTCTTTTGGAAACTGAGCGTTAGTATAAAATAACTTATTACTTTGTTTATTTATCAAAAAATTATGAAATAGCCATGACATGACAGAGAAATAAGGAAATTGACAGCTGACAACAAAATACATTGGGTATTTTTGCGTTAGCGAGATAACGCCATGTTACGGTAGCCGGACTTTATGGAGACAGTCAATCAAATTATTTTCTCCATAAAGTCCTTGAACGGACTATATAGAGACTGTGGACTATTTAGATACATTTTGATAAAATTTAGAAGTTAGAACAGTTTTTTTCCTAAAAATAAAAAATAATAAAAGAAAATAATAATACAAAAATGAAAAAAATACATTTACCGTTGACCCCGTCTACAAGTAAAATTATTGGGTGGTATACTTTGGTAAAGCTGACAATAGCATCAGGAAAATCACAAAGATCAAACATCCGGCCTCTATGATGATATGGGATGTTGTGGGATAAACTAGATAAAAAAGACCTCTAATTTGGTTTTCTGTTGGATACCGATTACCCGCGGCCGACTACTGATGGCGTTGAAGGAAAATGTGGTCTCATACATCACCAAGACCATCAAGAAGTCCAGCAAGGCCACGCACGTACTTCAGCAGGACGGGTCACTGGCCCATACTGCTAATATTGTTCGAGAGTGGATGGGTAGCAACATGAATTTCTGGTCAAAAAACCTTTAACACCCTCAAATCCCTATCTGAATCCACTGGATTACTCTATTTGGTGGCAAATAGAGAAGAAGGTCTGCAAAATCTGCCACCCGAATATCGATGCTCTGAAGACCTCCCGTTAACCAGCAGTGGATGATCATGAAAAATGACTACGTTGCCAATGTGTACAAGGAGTTCCGGAGGCTGTAATTGAGGCTGATTGCGTCCAGATTCATGATTAATGTGCATTGTTATAGTAAAAATATTATAAAATAACATTTTCTATGTATAAAATTATCCTGATCAGTTATAAGTAATTTAATAACTACTTAGAGGTAGGTCTCAGTACTTTTTCTACATCAGGTATAACTATTGGCTATAATGTCTATTTCTTTTTATATACCCCAGTATATATGCTACACCACTATATTTAACAAGAAAATAACATACGCTTTCAAAATTAATTATATTCCTCATAATTAAATAAGTAATGACTTAACAAAATGATCAAGTTTTGACACAAACTTACAATATAATCATTGATAAATATATGTACAAAAGTAAAATATTTATTACTTAAGAAAATGCAAATAAATTATGAATTGGCAGTTGATGGTTAAGATCATATCAACCAAAATATAGTATGAATTGTAATGCTTTTATAATGTTATCGAGGTGCGAGAGAGATCCTGTTTTATTAAAACAATTTCCACTATCACACATATTAGCGACCATGGAAAGCATTGATTTCAGGCATGTTAATTTTACTTTTCTCATCGATCTCCTTTTCAACTTCTTCTGCAGCTTTTAGACCTTGTAAGACTCTTGCAACAGTTTTGCCGTTAATAATGGTGGATATGCAAATGGTGTAGGCTTGTTTAGGTTCTACATCTCTTATAACGGATGTATAGTTAATACCCTGGATATTTTGCATTTCAGATCCACTTCCTTCAGAATCAATCATGAGTTTCCTGGGATGAATTGATTGCTCTGTAGCAGAAGAGAAAGTTTCAATTGCAGAAGATTTAGTATGAGGTTTGGTTTCAACAGTATATAAAATATTTGGAATCAATTTCGAATTATTCATTAATTTTCGCGCGTTAACTGCTTCTTCGAATTTGACTCTAATCTCTAGATCACCACCTGCTCCACTCAAACGCTCTACAAGAACATTGATTGGTTCAATTGTGCTTCTGAAGTCCTTGTCGAATAGACCCAATATTCTCAAGGAAGGAGCTAAACCCGAATTCTCAGCAAGTAAATCCAACATCAGAGCAAGATCTCTGTTATTATAGTAAAGCTCATGGATATCTGTACTTCCAAAGTTCTTTAGACTCTTCATCATGAAACTCATTTTACCGAAGTAAGGAATTAGAAGCCATACCAAATTGTAAGACGTACAAAGCATGTATCCAATGAGAATAAAGAGTACAGTTCCAAGGACTACTCCATAAAATTGGGGATAAATGCCAGCACATTCGTAGTAAATCCCATGAACATTACAGTATACAATATCCCCTTTTCTCAAGGAAGACACACCATAAACAATGAGCAAAGCAAATAAGAATATAGCAACAACTAATTCGACAATGGTGCGATAAAGATAGGATTTGAAGAAATTGTTGCTTTTACGGAAGGAGTAAAGAACCTCAATACAGTCTTTGGATTCTTCAATAAGCTCTTCTCCTTCTTCATATGGGTTTTCAAGGGCTTCTTTTGCAATTAAGGAGTAGAACAAATCCACTTTTCGATCAGCTTTGAAGATTCTGGAAAAATATAGCACATATTAAAATACATTATCCTAATCGTTATTTAATTATGAGGGGTGGAGATATTATTCTTTTACATGAGGGGACCATTCTACATAGTAATTACAAATATATATATATAATAGCATACTTATATTTAATAAGTGTTGTTGAATTTCGAACATCATCCTTACCTAGTAAACATTCTCTCGATTCCAATAAGTAAAAATCCTATACCCAATAATATATAGGGAAAATAAAGTATAAAACGATCTAAAGCCATAACAGTACAATATTTGAGAACCCATCTCCACTGAAACCCCGCTTTCTCATCCGATTTCACATATTCGTCCGGACAAGTACCCTCAAAGCATTGAGTACAATCTAATGGTGTCGAATTTATAGCAGCCGTAGGTGCAACAATGAGTCCTGGAAGAATAAAGACAGGATTAATGAGGATTCTATTAGAAAATATAATATTTCATGAACAGTTTGATAAATTACATGATAATAGAGCGTTTTCTTTTGACATCAGCATTGCTGATGTCAGCGAGTTTGGAGACTTAAACAACCAAGTTTTATACCTCTTTTTTCATTAATATTCAGAAAAATAGTAAACTATTGTATGTCAAAATCGGACCAAGAAATAATAGGACTTAAGCCTTACTGTTTATCAAAAATACATGTCTCAAATGCTTAGTTTTATTATATATCTGACCCTAATAAATATTAAAAATATGCATAATACAATATCATTTCAATATTGGGGATATAAATTAATTATTACAATGGAAGTAATAGGATATTTTCTCTAATTATCCTACTTTTCTCGTCGCTAATCAATCAAATTTAGACATCCTATAAAGATTTTCAGTAAATATTATTTAATTCAAATATCAGTATTTATAATTGGCATCAAGTAGTATTCAATGCAAGTGTTAAGTCGTTTTTATTCTCAAAGCTATTTGATGAAGTTAGTTAAAAATTTATTCGAAATTTGTTCATTTTATGTCGTAAAAATATCATTTTTGAGCCCCCAAGATGGAGTCTCCTTCAATTATGATGCAATTCATGACGTCAGTGAAAACGCTTTATACGAGTTGATGAATTATTTAAGAGTGGAATAAAGAGAAAGTGTTCATTATCATATTAATTATATATTTACATGGATGCATTCTTTAAGAAAACATATCAACTCACATCGACAATTATATTTTTTCCAAACATCGGGGATTGAAATATACGTAAGTATTATGTTACTTATAACATATTTGAAAATATATTAATAAAAATAATTTTATGAGGGTGTTTACAATTAATACTTCGAGGGAAACCTTTAGTTTATGAGATACATTTTTACTAGGAGTACGGCGATGGATGAAATAAGTACTCCTTTTTAACGAGTACTTGCACACCACATACGCCGGCGTTTCAAAGGTTAAATCCCCTGTTAACATACGTACATATTATAAAATACATAATATATAAATGAAATGTTGTATAATAAAGCTAGAAACATTCCCATAAAGTTGAGTCTGGATTCATTTGTATTTTTTGATTTTATTGTCATTTCTATCGACAAGTTATTCGGATTACTCTTTTGGAGTTATTGCAAATGGCACAATTTAAAGTAGAAACAAAATCAATTTCACTATTAAATAGTTATAAGTTGATAATTTTTATGGTTGAAAAAGCAATAATATGGGGTCAAAATAAAGTATCGTAAGTAAAATTAAGGTTTTAAACTATAGTTAACATTCTTAGGTATCTCAAATCATCCCTGAAATTGAATACAAAGTCTATAAGTGGGCGGAATAATATTTCTTTAAAATATTGGGATGCACATAGGTGCAATTGTATATGTACAATGTAAAAAATGAATTATAATCTTTTTCTTGATTTTTGTAAAAAACATGTAATGTTGACGCAGCACATACATGTGCTGCGTCAACATAAATACAATCCTGAATAAAAGATAAGTAGAAAATCCCAATTTAACATTGTAACATATAAAGCATTGTAATAAGGCGAAAACACCAAAATTACTTTTTCCCCAACCTATTTTATGCATACAGACGATATATATTATTAGGCGATTAGGCTTTGTATTCAAAGTTATGGGATGAGTTAAGATACTCAAGAATTGTAGCTATATTTTAGAAAATTCATTTGATATATTTGACTTAATTTGTCGCCGATATGCCCATTCCTCACTTTTTAATTGTTATTTTGAACTGAAGACTCCAGTTTAGTCTCGGCCCGGACCAGTTCAGTCCTGCATATCAGTCCTGAAACTGATAAAGTTCGGTCCTGGATCAGAGGTGTCCACAGGAGTATACATATGCTAATGACCATGATTGTTAACATCTCTTTACCATAAAAATATCATTCATTCATTATTTTTTCCAGAAAAGCGTTCTTTCTTACCTGCCATTACCAACCCATACACAAGGAAGTCCTCAAGAACATCCCACCAAGGTCGAAAAGCTTTTTGAGCATCAGTGTGCCCCAATGCTTTACCAAGAAGGGCATTGCCAAATATTGTTGCCATTTTATATTATTATATTTTGTAATAAAATAATAAATGTATTTCTATAAATAATACACGTAAGAGGAACAGAAGGAGAGAAAATACGTTCTCTTGATCACCACACTCACATTCCACACTCACAAACACTCCACTTGCAAAGGAGAAACTAAAACCTGGTGGAACAACGATTCAATACACACATACACTTTGTTTCGGTGTTTTTGCGTTAAAAAGCGTATTTTTTCTTGTGAATACAACTATGTAACGCACACAGTTCCTTTCCTTCAATCAATTTAAATGTCTTCTCTGCTCCACTATGCGTACTATCTCAACAATTCTAAGTTGTAACTTTTTACATTGTTTAATGAAAGTAGAGAATTGGGAGACATAGGACTAGGAGGATGGCCCGGGCATGTGCGAGTTCCTTCGACATCAATAATGCAATATTTGTTTCTATTTCCTATTGATTCCATCCTTTTATAATATGACAACTCGTTGGCGCACTCCTTATTAATATTATGTTAAGATGCTCAGGAAGGAGGCGTAGACGTTAGAGTATTTAATGAATCAAGACAATTGATAACGACTGCAAACTCTTCGCTTTTCCCTTTAACTGTCATTGATTCAAATACTCTTAAGAATTTGTTTATTGCATGAAGATGCTTCTTCCTAAAGCCATGAAAAATATTATATCGGCTTACAATGAATTCTGACTAGTGATGCATAAAATATGTCATAAAGACCCAGGGTCATAAGACTGTACTGGATTTGACCGAATAAATTATGGAACGACACAACACTATCCAGCGTTATAATCCTGACAATTTGAAGCATGTTTGGGAGGAGAGCAGCTTAGCTGTCATGACGTTTTATTAGTTGGGCTGCAAAGTGCCGTGAGAGGAAGGATAATCATACAAACCCAACTCCTTATATAGCAAGGACGTATAGACTGGAATCACACCGATGTTGGCCCTCAATTTTAGTTCGAGTCCAACAAGGACATACATTTACAACTTTCGAGCAAGCCTTCATTATTAATCTCCGTCTTTCCTGAGCACAAGTGCTAGTTGTTAATTTGTACTTAGATATTCTGTCTTCAAAAATTAAATAATAATAATAATAGTAGATGCTTAGGAAAATAAAAATCTTTTTGAGATTGCCAAATAGAAAAAGCTGTCACCGCTTTCTAAAAGATATTTTAAACACATTTGCTTCCGAGCAAACCCTCATCACCTCCACCAAGGAAGCTGAACGGAGGCTATGTTTTTGCCCCTGTTTGTTCTTTTGTTAGTAACCAGGATTACAGGCAAAGCTAAAGAAGGAGTTTGATCAAACTTGGTACGAAGATTATATATGGTCACAGTAAGAGGACATTAAATTTTGAAATGTCAAGGTAACACGAAACGTAAAAAATCGTAATCGACCATAACTTTGGAACAAATTGAAATAAATAACTCAACTTGATTTTATATAACTTTTGAGTTATTTTATCTTTGTTATTTAGTTCTTGAAGAGAGCACATATAAGTATAAAGTAATTAGGTTCATTTTCTGTGTCTTTTATTTTTACATACCGGCAGGTCATATTTTATACAGCACTGTCCGTGACCCACTTTTGGGTCACGACTCACCTATTGATAAACATTTCTCGAGTACACTTTATCTATAAAAAGTAGTTAGGGCTTCCTTGATATTCGTACAGGGCACCATTTTTTTAATAAAACTTCCTCGACAAACATAAAAATAAAAAATAAGGTACACAATAAAATATTACATATATATTTTATCAATAAATTAATATCAATGATGTTTAAAGTAGTTTATGCGTGAATTTTTTATTTATGTGTGTCAGATGAGGCTATTTTTGTAATTTGTAGGTAAAAATTCATTCAATAGCATTACAGAATTTTTTTTCTGTTATAGCCAAAAATGAATTACCCTCACGTACACAGTAATATAAGTCAAAAATGAATAAATGAACATACTATACAAATATTTATTACTATACTATTCATTATAGTTTATAGTTTTACTATAGATTACTATATCTATACTATTTTCTTAAACAAAGGAAGCAGTATTGCAGCTTATATTATAGAAGTAGGGAAGAACGGGGGCAGTTGAAACACGGGACAGTTGTAACAATCCCTTTTTGGAGCATCGAAAAGCAATAGCCAGAAAATGTATATAATAGTAGTATAATTTGCTGCAGGTTAATATAAAATAAATTAGGGTAGAGTTTCACTGAAAAGTGAAAAATGCCCCATAAATCTCATGTGCTATGAAACAATCCCAAAATTTGAAATATAAGTCAACTTCGACCAATTGAGAGTAGTAATTAAAACATTAATTGCTACACATCATATAAAAGCATATAATCAGTACAAACGCTTGTAAAAATAACTTTAACATGTGGTACCCTTGCAATAGTTTGCCGGATTAGGTATCCTAATTCAGTCCGTCCTGAGGGTAGTCTAGGGATGGTTTATTGTTCATCCAGCGCCCGATATCAGAATTCATTAAGAAACTGGAGAGGCTGGAGACGGAATGTCCTTGAAAAGGTCGAATATTTTCTAAAAGTTGTGTCCGCTCAATCATAAATATAGAACATTCATACCACCAGATCAAATGGTTCTTCATCTCTTAAACCACGCTCACAACATAGTGGCCTAACTTCATGGTGCATAAGGTGATAGTGTCGGTGTAGGAGACAATGCCCAGTAGTGAACCAAACCAAGGAGTTCAGTTTTCCTTTTGAAAAATCTAAGAGATGCTTCCACCTCCCAAGTTTAACTCTTGGGCGCATCGCACAGCCTTGACGACAATAGACAAGGTTCGGCCAAAGTGTCTGCCATTTGTCTATGTAATGGGCAGAGAACTTCTCCCTAAGAGATGAACGAGGGATTCAAAAAATTCGGGTACAAGGTTGATCCATACGACTCCGATAAGGGAACGCTTTGTCTTTATCGACCGCAATGCTCCAATTGCTGCTTGAGAGTTCGACCAGATGCAATATCCCCTAAGACCCCATTTATCACGATTTTCTTTAATCCAAGAAAGAGCCTCTTTTATGGTAAGCATCTCGGTATGTAAAACAGTGTTTTGAGGAGTGAGGGTTATGAAGGCCTCTTCACTACTTGATCACCTTTAGTGATTACAACTCCCAAACCAACGACTTGGTCGCTTTTCCATATATATGAGAAAATATGAGTTTGGTTTTCAATCTCCTTATCAAAACTGGCTTTTTTATATTTTCGTTCAATTTATGTCGTCTTTTTAGACGTTAGGATACAGATTAGATTTAATTGTGCCCTGCAAAAACCAGATGGAACACTCTTCGTTTTGAGATGACGCCATTTATTAATGTTCTCATCGTAGGTATTGACGATCCGCAGACGAGCATCGTTGCAAGATGCCGTGCCTCTAAGAAAAGGGGGAGAATTCAAAGAATAACTCCAACCCCCGTGTGGGTATCAAACGCATAGGATGACCGAGACCCAACAATCAAAGTCTCTGGATTTAGTCAAGAAGAGGTTATTGCCCTAAAGTAATATTGTGTGCCCAAATCAGAGGTCCATATGTGAAGGAAGGTTTCACCACATTAAGGAAAGCCCAGAGTGATTGGCGTAGGTCAAGGCCACAGGTTTTTCCACTAAGTCCCTTCATTGCATGGAGAAGTTCCTTGACTTAGGACGATTTTGCTCTGAGATGAGTGTGGAATCTAAGTTTTGAGTCCCATATAACCCCGATATATTGCATATCTTGAGAGTATTGTATTTGTTAGCCTCCCTTTGAAAGGTATGGCTAAGAAGAATGTGAATGTTTCTCTGGCCACTGTCTTGGAGAGGTTAAAAGTTAGACCCTTGGGATGAACCCATTGATTAACAGTCAGGGGAGTTTGATTCATAGTATGATCATCTTAGAAGATCAAGTCCCATAAAAATGAGGAAGACATCATCTGCAGAACCGACTACCCTTACCTTAGTATCCTCCAACTTGACTAAGAGATCATTGATAGTGATACTCCAGATAATATGGGGCATCCTTCCCCTGTGTATTATCCCTGGTTGGGCGGACATTCTTAGTAGTTCCTCGAAGAATGGGACTTACAATTCTCCCTTTCAGGACATTGTCGTACCAAAAGCAGATAAGGAGATCCATATCTTTATCTTTTAGTCCTGTTAAAGTATCAGTAAAGGAAATGTTATCGAAGGCTCCACTACAGGAATACTGACAACAAGAA
Organism: Lepeophtheirus salmonis; assembly: GCF_016086655.4. NCBI lineage: Eukaryota > Metazoa > Arthropoda > Copepoda > Siphonostomatoida > Caligidae > Lepeophtheirus > Lepeophtheirus salmonis. The sequence goes on along the minus strand of NW_027296598.1, from coordinate 25,127 downwards.
CATATTTTTTCTTGCTCTAAACAACGTCTTCTAGGAGGTTGGTTGCTTCGACAAGAGCTCAGCCTGTAGATCAACCAACTGTAAAAGCGTGTTGTCTATACAGATATAGCTACATTTGTTCTTAAAGATGCCATTGAAGAATATGTTCAATTGTTTTAAGAACAAAACATGACAAAGTTATAGGGCGAACAGACTTTCGATCAACATACAATCTTTTTACTCGTTTGGGAACGAATATTGCTCTCATCTCTCACCAAACGCAACGAATCTGATTCAATCTTACAGAGCGTACAAAGAGAAGGCAAAGATATTCCAGCATTTTTTTGGAATATGTTTTAGTACAGAAGGGGAAATTCCATCAAGACCCGCTACCTTAAAGCTATGAAAGGAGAGAACAGATGTTTCTAGATTTTCCAACGTGATAACACCATCCAAATCATCACTTTCCTCAAGTAAACTCAAAAAGGTCAGCATCAGGTTCCAGTTCACCTCCGGGGAAATGACAAGCTAAAAGATTTTTGATGATTGTTTCCGGGGTGTCGACCTTCGTTCCATTAATATGACAGAGAAGTCCTACAGTGGCCGTTGTTTTAGGCTTTACCGATCGAAGCACTTAAGAGATATATCAAAATAAGCCAAACATAGTCATATTTGCAGCTTTTGTGTAGCAACAACTCAACTGCGGTGAACATTACAAGGTAGTTGAACAACAATGGTTGATGATGTCGTCGCTGGTGAATTCTTCAACACTCCAAAAGAGGACCTGCTTTTCAACTTGTATGCATGCCCTTCCACCTAGATTTCCGCAACAAATTTAGTTGGACTACTGGAGAAGAGAAAGTTTGAATTAGATCCAAGAAGAGGTTCCTGGATGAGAGCAATCTCATAATCAAAGTTTGTTTGAAATATTCGGAATGGGTGACATATTTGATAAAATTTGAGAGTTAAACTTGAGAAGGTCCTTTAGTTTTCAAAGTTTCATCGTTCAGTCTTGGAGGTGACATGCTTGGCTTGCATTTGAGATGTTTCCTGTCAGGATAAACATTAGGACCTGAAAATTTGCTGCATCTAAAGCTATATCGACCACATGAGTTTTCTTCTTCCACGGACTCTTGTTTCTCTTATTCTATCTCTTCTCTTTCCCCATTACCTTCCTCTCCTGATTCAAGACTATTCTCCCTTTACCATTTTTTAATTTCTTTTTTCTGGACTTTCCCAACCTTGTTTTGTAATTTTCTTATTTTTTAGGGTCAAATTTGTTGTTTTCCTATTTACCATTTTACAATATTCTCTTAATTGACCGTCCTTTGGATTTTCAGTTTTCTTATTATTGGTATTATAATCTGCTCCATTATTGGTTTCCGTATCTCCGAGGATTATTTCGACCTCATTTTCTCCTATAATCTTCCCAGGTATTGGTATTGCAAATATTTCGGTCTCATCGTTTTCTAACTATGATTGAAGAGCAGCCTCTTCTGTTTTCTTTATTCCCTTCATTCCTTTAATGCGAAATGGTAGCCCCATTTTATTGCAAAAATAGGTTTCAAATTCAACATATTTTGTTTTGTTAAGGCCTGGGCATTTTGACTTTGTATAATCAAATTTCAAACACTTAAAACGTTGTGTTTGCAGCATTTCATAATTTTGCTCTACTTTCTTGCCCATAACCGAGATTATAGCTGGAAGTCTTTTCTTTTGCTCTATTTTAAATTTTAGTTTACCTGACACAATTTTGCTTAATTTTTCGAAATATTTAGCTTCCCCTTTATTCTCAGGTTCCAGTGAGAGAGAGGAGGGGCACTCCATGTCAAGTGTCCACACTTTTGGAAATTTTTGACAAGGCCACAACCGATTTTGATAAGTTTTGGTCAAGATGTTAATCCCGTCAACGAAACAACAAGTGTAAAATTTTAGACTTTTGAAGGCGCGAGGACCCATTTGGGAGTCCCTCAAAATTTTGCCCCCTTCGAAATACTTTGGAACTTGAATAAGCCATAACTCAATTTAAAATATATCAATTCATATCTTATAAAAAAAGACACAGAATAATACAGCATTACATACGTTTTTAAATAAAAGGACGGAATTTGCTGTTATGACCTTTTCGAGTTATAGGCCTGAATGAAGGTGATCCCATTGAGATCCCACTCTAATTTTTGCACACCTATAGAATATGAGGGAATCAAAGTTATTACAAAAAATTGGCGAAATCAATTTAGAAGCATGGCTGGGGCGCCATTTTATATATTTTGGAATAATATTTTCATTTTTTTTGCACATATGCTATTTTTTATAAAATATAAATTGAAGCTCGTACTCTTAAAAATATTTTAATAAAAGAAAATGAAATTGGCTCATTCTAAATGGAGTAATGACATACTCAAGTACGAAGTTCTTTCTAAGGGGGTCAAACTTTGAGGGACTCCCAAACGGGCCTAGCGCCTCCACAAGTCTAAAATTTTAGACATATTGTTTCTTTGATGGCATAAATATCCTGACTAAAATCAGCGATGGTGATGTCAGAAGGGTGTGAACACTTGACATGGAATGCCCCAGGAACATCTTTTATTTCGCTACCAATTTCTCCATATTCTGCCATTAACTCGTTCAAACAAGTTAAATCTGTTTCTGAGCCGTTTTTATAGCCACCTCAATAGATTTTTGTACATATTCACGTTACACATGGCTCCATCTTCAACTTCAAATTTCCCTACAACACCATTAAATTGAGTGAATATGTTAATCGGTTTTGAGAACGTAAATATAATAAAATCGCCCCCACTCTTACAAACATTAACTCTAAGAACTTCGTCCACGCATATAGATAATTCCTCAAATATTTTCTTGTAATGCCTGGATATTTATATATTCTTTATTTTCAAATCCAGGTAAACTTTTTCCCAAATGGGGTCAACTTGGTTTTCATTTTTCGATTATTTACTTTGATTTGCTTGAGTAAGAAGTTACAATTTGATATGAGTTTCCTACCCTATTATCTATTCTTTCTTCAATAATGTTCCCATTCAATCTTTCAGTATCACTATTTCTTCTTTTCTCTTCTAAATTATTTCATTTTGGCCATCAGGCAGCTTGATCCTTCTCTTCAAAATAAATCAAAATCTTACCAGTTGAAGCTCTTACAATAGACGCTGTTGCAAATTTACTTGAGCCTAAGTACGATTGAATATACAATCTGGAAGCTTTGTAAGGCTGGTAGCTTTGATGAAAAACCAAGAAGTGGTCGTCTAAGATCAGCAAGCAACCGGAGGAAAAATTAATTGTAACTGTAAACGATTGATGTCCAAAATGGTGTCAGAAATCGTAATTTCGCAGCAATCAATGCATAAGTTGTCCTTAATCACTTGAACATGAAAACTTTTAAGGTACGGTACCGTCAGAAACTCAGAGATGCTCTGCGAGTCAAAATAATGAAGGGGTTCTCGAAATTGTTGTAAATAAATGCGCAGAAGCTCTGCATTGTCTTTAGTCACGAGAAAAAATTGAATAAGGACTAAAAATTTAACCTCTTGCATTTCATAGGTTTAAGGAACATTCTTCAGATATCAAGAAAATGGTTTTTCAGCAAGATGGAACTTCAATTAATATTGATCGATAATCTCAGCAATGGCTGAAATAACTAATTCCATTTTGGAAAAAATTGATATGTCCTACTTTGAGTCTACATCTTAACCCCCTTGGATTATTTTGTATCGGGTTATCTGGAGTCAAAGGTTAAAGTTCATTCCTATCAGAATTTGGTATTTCTCCGCAATACCATTGAAGAAGCGTTGGGTGAAACTTTCTGTAAAGATACATCCGTACAGAATGCAATTCTTTACACTCGTCTGGATCGTATGTTTTGGCTAACAACAGCAGATATATCGAATAAGAAATAAGCTAAGAATCATATTTTATAACTTTTCTTGTTTCTAAATATAATTTCGTCTGATGAATGATTGCGTCAAATAATACCTTTAAAACTTTTGAATAACACTGTATGTACGTACATTAGTTTTATATAAAAATAAGCGTTTAATCATATAGTAAATAATTGTACAGGTATTACCTGGGAATAGAAGTACATAAAAGTATCATTCATATAATATTTCCTACGCACACTCTTAGCTGTTTCACCTTTTCTATTGAATGATATATATAATATAAAATACCTCCACTATGACAAAATCAACGTACGTAGATAATTCAAAATGAAGGACAATCCAGGAATGACAAATGTTAATTACATACAATCTATTTACCTAATTACCTGATACAAATACCATTTTGGATCAAAATGACCTTCTTGACACATACGACATATATAAAAAGTCATTGGTTGATAAAAATTTAGTGATCACCATGTGAAACGACGTTCCCCGATATTAACTTTCTAATGTATTCCATATTTCAAACACACGAATGCAAAAAAATCAATATGTATCTAGTAAAAGTCTAATCGACAAAGCATAAAGAGTAACTACCTTTATTTGATAAATCGTTTTGCATTCTATTATGAAAATACTTTACCAATATTACATTTAAAAGAATATTAGTTATAATTTCCGCTAACGAAATTGAATGGAGGTTATGTTTTTGTATTTGTTGGCTTATTTATTTGCTTGTTTGTTAGTCAGGAAGATTATGACGTATCAAGGGAGAAGAGGGAATCGACGGCTGACAGCAAAGTACATAGGATATTTTTGTGTTAGCAAGGTAACGCCGTGTTAAGCTTTTCTCTTTCAAAACACTCTTCCAATTTTCAGGGTTACCATGTTGATTTTCATGTTTTTTTAGCATGCCCAAAATACAAACGATTTTCAAAATTAATAATTAATACCTTAATTTAATATTTAAAAAAAGTATTAATTGTGCGGTCTCTATTTTTTTTTATAAGTGAGGGCAAGGGAAATATACCCCATGAAATTCTCTGCGACTATCAGTAGCTGAGTGACTCTATATTTATAATACCGTTAGTTTAGAGAGAATGTATAGTTATATAATATTTATATTTAAATTTATATATATATTTATTTCAGCAGGTGGTCCATTGAAATCTGAACACTTACTTATTCCATTGAATTTAATTCATATTTCGATATATTTGAGTATAAACAATTAGCTGCAAAACAAAAGAAACCTGAGCTCTCTGGCTTACCTACAAGTCGAGAAAATAACCCTTGAACGTGATCGACAAATTTCCATTCGCGCACTCCAAGCCGTTGGGTGTTTCCAGGATCACCGTCTACACCTTGAGCAAGTCCGAAACGTTCGTGGGAAAGAAGGGCTCTATCAAAAAGTTCAAACTAGAACTGGAGGAATTAAATAAATAAGCCTAGATCAATCCCTCTACAATGCATTCTAGAGATCTGGGGCTTCACACCAGACAGTCCAGAGAGCCTTCAAAAAAGTGGATAGAAAGAGCCTTGCGAGGGTGGAGAGGCCACTTTTGACACCAACAATGAAAGAAACCCGTCTCCTTCACTGTAAGACTCGTTTTTGACACTTTTTCCATCCTACGGCCCTGATGCCAACCCTCCAATTACACCTTTTGGGTGCATGACGAAAAGAAGGCCTGTAGTGTCCCTAAGCTAAGCACGTAGGCCCTCAGAGCAACTCCCAGCTAACACTGAGACGCCATGACAAATGATTACATCTGCAGCGGGTGCCAGCCCTTCGCCGCCGCCTATAAGCCATCATTGCCGCTGAGGGATGATTAAGAGAGAGATCAGACACACATCCATTTCTAGTATTAATTTTGTTGAAACTCTAGTGTTAATTAATAAATAGTTTTCTGTTGAAGTTTAAAATTCAAAATAGGGTATAATTCTTCTTTTAGAAGAAGATGTTAACAAACACACGACATATTAAATAGTGAACGAATAAAAGGAAAGAGCACATGCAATTTTTTCCTCTTCTAATAGCTATACTTTGTTTTTCTTTTACACAATCCCATCTTTAATAATAATCTCAACGTCGGAGAAAGAAAAGAAGTTGATTGCTTAACTTTTTATTTCACCATCAGAATTGCGTGTCATTTCTCTTAATTATTTAAGTAAAACTAACAAATGTGACATCATATTAAAGTCCCTTTGTCACCTGATACCTTTGCTCAAATATTAGTACATCTTGTGGACTCATGTATCTATGGACACGTCTTTCACAGTGAAGGCCCTACCCTACAGATTAACAAAAGTATATACTTTTAAAAAAAATATTTTTTTAAAAAGAAACTTTACATTTTGTTTTAATATTTATTTTCTAATGTGTCTTTACTCTATTAACTTTTGGTGACGTATAAAATATTTGTTGCAGGGAGGGAGGGGGTGCTATTATTTAGATTCAAAGATCCCTACTATGGAAAATATTGATAATGCAGAAGGAAAATTACATCCTTCGATCAATGATTTGTGTTCTTAGATACCAATGCTTCCATAAATTTTTCATAACGGAAATCCAGTCATATTGAACTACAATGATTATAGTTAGTGTTGTGTGGGTCCAGTTTAAACTATGTCTTAGGACTGTTCCTATTGGTTTTTGGGACCGGTTCTCAAGACCGTCGGTCTTTTAGACTATAAGTACTTGAACTGGTTAAACAAAAAAAGAAATTAATTGGAGTGATGCCATAAACGACCCAAGTTTATCCGTCTTAGGATTAACATGTAGGACTAAACTGCACTGGACCAAGACTGAGTTGGAAGGGATTGCAGTCTTCAGTCCTAAATAAGGAGAACTACAACACTAATTATAATATATTTTCTACAAATTTAAGACTTTTAATGCTGGGCACACTGATACAAGTTGATTTAAAAGAAAAAACAATATTTTTTTTTCTTAAATGACATAAAATCAAAACATTTATCGTATTAATTTAAATGAAGAAACCTAAATTGTTCATTCTTAAAATTTAATAGATCGTATTACATTATGTCATACAATCCCTCTTGGATTCAAAGAGTGGATGAAAGGCTTATGAACCTTACAAAATGTAAATATATGTACACATAATATGTGTTATTAAATCTAATTAAAATTATTCTTTATTTTCTTTATCATACCATGACAATTGAATTATATATTTTTTTCATAGTCATACATATTTAAGACTTTAAATCAAGAGGTAGATGACCTATTGCCTGGCTACGGTTGAAGAGTAATAAAATGTATAGCCCTTCTGAGAGCTATTATAACAAATTTATAGCTAAAATTTATTAACAAGTTAATAATGAATACTTTTGCTGTAGTGAAAATCTCAAAGCTTGTCCAAGGGCACATATAGGAAGGGATGAGCATTTCGTAGAGAGTGAGGAAAATATGGAAGCGATACATATAGTACTACTGAATGAATATCTTTGTTTTATTTTCCTAATGTCCAAAATAGTTATTTTTCTCTACATTTTTCCCACCCCTACATATATTATCTTTAGGGATCTGGAAATATATTAATATAGTTGAATTATATAATAAATTGGGGGAGGAAGATATTTTGCCTTGTGCCCTTTATAATTAGGAGAGTTGGAAGATAAATTAGATTGCTGAAGGGCATATCCAAGGACTCTAAATTTTAAGAACAGCCGCGAATACATTTTTATTTATTGGGGTACGTTGGCTTTTTTGACAATTTTGACCGAATATTTTTTATTATAAATTCCAGATTTGATACATAACTTTTTTAATGGAGATAATTTTTTTTCAATTTTGACAAACTGCTTTTTTATATTTTGATATTAATATTTTGATTTTATCAAATAATATTTATTTAGGGATAAAGATTTTTACTTGGGGCTTGAGTTATTTAAGCAGACAAAGAATAAATATTTGGAATGTGAGATATTTAATGGAGCTGTTGCTTTGGGTTACTACTAGATATTTTGTTAAAATCTGGAGGGGAAAAAATCAGTTTATTAAATTGAAGATTGTTACGACAAAATACTATCCTTTAAGTAAACTAAAGTTAATAGTTAGAGGTTCATGTAAGAGTCTTATGCATAATATTTCAGCTCTAGTTAGTCCTAATAAATGAATTGAATATGGAATTCTTATTTGAGTAAATAAATTAAGGGCATTATCGAGAGTAAAAATTAACTCCACCACTGTATTTGGACAATTTACTTGTTCAAGTAATTTTAAGTATAGTCGGAGTTTTCTGATTCTTCTCTTCTAAACAGCTTTTTTTCAAAAAATATGATTTTGGGTGAAACGGGATTCCGGCCTCTATGGATGCAAGGTCAAAATATATAAATATTTTCCGTTTTCTTTGAAAAACGTTTCCATGTGGGTGGGACCTTATTGTAGTCCTTATTCTGCATAAGTAGAACAGATTTGGCCTAGTCATATAAAATATTTCAATCAAAATTCGTGGCATATTTGTATCTTAATCGTACTGCAAAAAAAAATTCTTTGTGAATACATTTTGCCTCTTCATATCTGATGAAATTAAAACTGTACGACTGTTTGCAAGGACATTTCAGGGGGAGGGGAAAGGGTAAGTATTATTTGATTTGCTTTAAATTATATTTTCATGACATATACTTTGACGGGTTAACTCCTTGTTTCATGATAAAAAAATCTTAAAAACACAACAAAATGAACATCTTTGAAAAATTATTGAGGATGGTCCATAAATGGGAGGGGTAAGAATTTTTTAAAGACGATACAACTATTTTTGACAAACTGATGGTTTTATGTATTAATAACGATCGAAATTTGTAAATTTACGGGTTGGGGGTACATTGTGTAAGTTTCCTCACACGTAATATTTTCTTTTTCTATTTCGAAATTAGAGACAGCGACAGCGGATAGTTGAAATTCTATTATTCGAACCTATTAAGAATATATTATTGTTTATTGGAGTAGGAGGAGAGAGATTTTGATTTTTCCGAGATAATCCGACAATTATCACATTGGAAGACCGACCATGAAGGTAAATAGGAGGTCTCATTGAAGGAGAAGATTGTTATCTCTTATGAAGTATTCCGGGTGGGGGGACTCATTGTTGATCCATGGACTGAGGGATAAGGCCGGAGATCACATTTCATTAAGTAAAACACTACGAAACAAATTAGAGTAATTGTGAGTCGAGATCCTTCTCTTTCTAATCCAATAATATATTCTGCGCTATGCAAGGTTATTTTCTTATAATTAAATGGTTACAATAACTGAACATTCAGCTGTCGTTATCTCCCATTTCGATATAGAAAGAGAAAATTATACAATGTGCACTAAATCAGTTTACTTATGTAAATTACTTCATGTTTAATTTCATTCATTATGATGATACTGAGACCTTCACATACTAAAAAAATATTAAATACTTCCAAGAAATATATTCATATCACTATTTTGTAATCCTATTTATAGAAATGACGTAAATTTTTCTTTGCTATCTTAAGGAAGAGAGGGAACATTTCCTTGTACATTAGGGTGGGTTGTTTTGAAGGGGTTTGATAAAAATTATCGTACATTGAAACTGGGTTATCAACCAGAAGTTGTGTATTGGTATATATATAATTTGTGTAAAATATGAGCTCCAGGGAGTGGTTTTCAAAGATTCTCCATTTGATATACATTTATTAGATTATGTCTATTTTTCAAATAATAGATTTTTATGTGAGTATGACTATAAGTATTATATACTATATAATTAATTATTATGTTAGAAAAGTTGACATGTTATTGTTTTGCTCCTGACGCATAAAGATGAAAATAACATTTAATTTGTGATGGCTTGAGCCCATTTTTTTTATCACATATATAATATGTAAATTTTGTCTGTTTGTTTTATTGATTCCCTTGGTAACACTCATTTTTGAATATTTGAGTATTTTTTTATTTTTCGTGATAGCAATTTTTTTTGCAAAATCGGTCATTTAATATGGATACCTTCAGCATCCATAATAGCCCTCGTATATTGCCGGAAGCTCTTGCAGGAGTTGATGACAAACTTTTGAAACATGCTGCCACTATAGCGCCGTCAATCAGTCCACATATTGTTTGGAGTTTTGTAGATTTTCCCTTTCGAATGTGCCCATCACAGCAAAGCCCAGCAGGTTCAAATCAGCTGAGGAAAGAGCCATATCTTTCTGCCTTTCAAGCTTCCTGGTCTGCATGACCTCTGATAAAGGGTGGTGTGTGATCCTCATGTATGGGAACATTCTCGAGTAGCCCTTCACAGTCATCCTGATAGTTCTAGCAGCCACGGAGAAGTCGTTGGAGAGACAATTCATCGATTTGGTGTGGTCCTCCTTAATATTCTTCTCCAAGATGGACAGAAACACAAGATCCCTCATTAAATTGTGCCCGCCACTTCCTGCTTTCCTAGAGAGGTCTTCTCCGTCATTCTTCATCTTGGCCAAATTGAAAACCAGGCTCCTAGAGCACTTCACAATGCCCATCAACTTCAGCATTTTCTAGATCTGTGATGGGCAGCTTTTTGGCTTCTTCATCGCTCATGATGACGAGATTACAAAAGCTTTATTATAGTCTATTTATTCACAAGGGATAGCTTAACTTGAATGAAAAAAGAATAAATAGAAATTATATACTAATGAGAAAATGAACATTAATTAGCAGTCCACGTTTTTTTGCCCAACCCTGTACATTTAATATATCAGTGTTGATAATTGTTGGGGCTAAGGCCGTAAAAATGATGAAAATTTATCATTTCCCTTGGTGAAACCTATAATTTTTCTTACGATAATAATGAAAATTGAACCATTTGATTATAATAAGCTAAAAATACCATAATTGGTAATAATGAAAAACATATATCAGGGGCGTCCGCATGCGATGGGCTGAGGTGCTGTGGCCCCCTCCAAATATCAAATGTCCAAAAAAAAGTAATTCTTTATCTTTTTTTTGAAAAAAGTTGTATTTTTTGTTAACAAGCGTGGATTTTTGAAATGTTTTTGTTCTTAGCTATGGACTTTGGAATTTTTTTTCCAAAAAGATCATTTTTTGCGAGTAGCTGTATATTTTTGAAAGTAGTTACGAAATGATTTATAATAGGAAATTAAGTTTTTAGATTTTTTTTTGGCAAAAAAAATCCAAAAATCAATCCCCCCCCATACACACACACAAAAAAAATAATAATAATACAACAGACCCCCATGTATATCTAAACTATACACAGATATTTATGAATAAAGTTGCAACGGAATCGGGGGAACCTCTAAAATACATTATATGGGGTTTTAAAATTTTGTATGGAATAGTTTTTCATGGTACTACAAACTTTTTATACCCCCCCATTATCAATTTCTCAAATTCGGATTTTCGACTACCTCTAATCTAAATTGTAAGTACAATATTGTTTATTAACTGAGTCTGCACTGTTAGATTAATACTCAAAAAAGAGCCGCACCCTTTCTCACTTAGTAACATCATATTATATTAATGACTAATGAATGAAGATTCTACTTACTCATGAATTCCATCTTCTTTTTGCAAAACCTTCATGTTGTACCTACCAAGTATACGCCTATTAAATCACACTTTTAAAAAAAATGAACGCTTATTATGAAAAAATGGTTAAAATTTAATTTTCAATGTATGCGCCTTCGCAAGCCACACATTTTCCCCATCTTTCAAAACAATTTATGGATGCCTTTCCAAAAAAAATTGTTCGGCTTTGGCTGCAAACCAGGCCTCGATCCATTTTTTGGCTTTAGCGAGAGAATCGAAGCATATATCATCGAGAGCGTTGCCCGTTGATGCAAACAAGTGATAATCGGAAGGGTGCCGGGTCTGCTGAGTAACCTGGATGAGCAGGAGGTTCCCAGTTGTTCTATTCAACAAACTGGGACTATAGAGAGATGCGGTGGTGCGTTGTCATTAAGGAAAATTACCTTGCGTTGGCTGGTTTCATATTTTTTTTTTTTTTTTTTTTAGGGGGTTCGGCGAAAACTATGGTTCAAATCAGCCAACAGTTGTTCGTAGCTCTTGCTCTCAATTTCTACTTGTCGTAGAAGTTGTTGCACTCTTCATTTCTTACGTCAAAATCACCACTTTGGAATTTTTCAAAGAACCTGAAGCATTGTGCTCTGCTTAGAGCATGTTCAGCGTAAACTACTACAAGCATTTGATGGGTTTGAGAAGCCTTTTCCTTGAATTTGTAACAGAAAATCAATTATATCCGCACATCGTTGTTTGTAGGCACCAAATTAGACATTTTTACGAGCGGAAAAAGTGCGTTGTTGAATGAAACTGTACAAACATTGAATTAAATATTGTTCAAACATGTTGAAATATGCATTTCCATTTTTGGACCGGTTTATAATGTCTAACTGGCACACCTAGAGACCAATAGCTGAAAGTCTCATTTCATAGGCACATACTTAGTAAATACATGTTCGTAAACAATGAATAAATGGGCCAAACATAACCCATTAACAATTAATACTTTTTGGAAATCCCTTTGCATTCAAAGATATACATCTACAGGGTTTAAAAGCAAAACATGCACTCACGAAGTAGCTCTGGGTAAGTAGATATATATTTTTTTTTTCAATAAAAAGATTTTTTTAACAAAACTATTTAACAATGCCACACAAACTTGGTCACTCAATATGGACAACATCAGTAGTAATCACAACCTCCACACGGCGTCAGAAAGCCTTGCATGACTTGACAAACTAAATGAACATGTTGTTCCACGCAACCATGAAGGAGGTCTTCAGGGAGTTCACACTTGAGTGGGGAGTTTTGTTGGTCTGATTCTTTAAGGCACCCCACAAACTAAAGTACAGTGGATTTAAACTTGGTGATGATGGAGGCAACATGGCCTTGGACCAAATTTTACCTTTTCTTACAGAACTTAAGGCATTTGGCTAGTTTGTGTGACGGTGCGTCATCCTGTATACATACATAATTTCTCCCCAGGTAGTTTTCTTCAACCATGGCAAGATGAATACTGGAGAAACTTGCAGTAGGCGTCATGGCCAATTTTTCCTCCAGGATTGAAGAGGAAAAGGGGCATCTACATCCTCAAACCCAAGGACCTTTATTTGGCAGAATGTTTGGTTCGTTACACCTCCTGGACCTCTTCTTTTGCTTTTGAAAGCTAGCGGTCATTGCATCGTTTGTACACTTTATGCACAGCAAAAATCTTCTTTTCTAAGAAAATGACCTTCTTTTCTTTTTCAATTTGAGGATTTAATTGCACTTCTCAAGTTTTCTGACCTTCAAAGATGATTTCAGAAGGTGGTGGGGGATCTTTGTGTATGAGACAATCCCAGGTCGTCCTTCACAACCATCTTGATGCCCATTCAGGCACAGATAACTCGTTGGAGAGGCAATTCATGAATTTGATTTGGTCTTCCTTTATCCTCTTCCCTAGACTTGCCAGGAACTCAGAATATATCTTCAAATGGTTTCCCCTGCTTCCTGCTTTACTGCTTTACGGAAGCTGTTATTGCCTGTGAAGCAGGAGATATTTAATAAAAAAAATATAGCTCGGTGTTTGGATAACGGATATTACAGACCTTCCCCTCGACATACACCACCGAAGTTATAGTCGAGAGGGTTGCCATCAGGGCAGAGAGGGTGGGTGGCAAAAGTGTCGAAAAAGAGTTCCAAAGAACTCAAAAGCCTCATTTAAACGAGTCCTGCAACGGAGAAGAGATGGATTTCTTTCATTTCTGGTGTCAAAAGTAGCCGCTCCACCCTCACAAGGCTCTTATCTCAAGATCTCTGGACAGTCTGATCTCTTGCTTGGGTCCTCATGGACTTGAGGGGATTTCCCTTAGCTATTTTCTTCTTATAATGTGGATGCCAGCTGAAATAATTTTAGAAAATTTGGACAGTTTATAAAAAAAACCTATTGTCGGAGATGTCAGACAGTTGACAAAAATTAATTTTTTAAAAGACGAATTTTAAAAAGGTAATTTTGAATGTATTATAGCTATGTACACTAATTTTTGTTCACAAAGTTGTAGCTGATATATAAATATATGTGTAGCTTTATTCATAAAAATCTGTTTACACTGTCTTGTAGCCTACTAAATTTGTGATTGCAAAATAACATTTTGCAAGTGCATTAATGTCAACGTAAGGTGAAAATTTTTGATGAAATTTTGCCAGAAATAGGAAAAACCTAAAGTATAATGGATCATATCCCTATTTTACCGGAGATAACTTGAAGTTAACGAAATTAACTTTAAAAAAACCGAATTTCATAAAGTCGATTTTGAATTTTCTCTTGAAAAAACAAGAAAAACCTCTAAAATTAAGTATGACAATTTTATGGTGGAGCCCTCTAGGTTTGTAAGGGATATTGAAAAAGCGTACCATCTAACACTTACACTAATCTTTTGAGTATACCTAATTAGGGTGAAGTTGATTCCTAACAAATTATCTTGAATTTTGATGGATAACGCTTAACATTTTTTTGGTACTCTCTATAAACCCTAAGCTATCAAAAAAAGTGGTAAACATACTTGAGTAGGTTCTTTCTCAAAATAGTATATTTTCCTTGATACAGGATGGTGTTTTTATGATACCACAGATGATGTCACTTTATCATTTTCTTTCATGACGTATACAAATTTTTCTTCCCTTTCCATACTTTACCTTTGCTGATTTTATTCAAAAGAATAAAATCAGGTTGTGTTGTTAGTTATATATAAGTATTTTTTTTTTTGAGAGGGATTAATTTTTGGAATTAAAAAAAAAAAAAAAAATTAACAATTTTTGAAAAAATTTCAAAATTTAATTTTCAAATATTGTAGTTATTGGAAAAATATTCAAAATCCATAGCTACTTACAGAAAATTAAATTTTTGGAAAAAAAAAAATGGAATGATTCATTTTTTTATACAAAAACAATTGAAAAATTAAATTTTTGGGAAAAAAATTTTAAATTAAATTTTAAATTTTTGAAAACAATCTCAAAAAATCCATAGATTTTTACAAGAAGCCCCGAATTAAGTTCTAAAAGAAATCATTATCCCCTCCAGCTCTTCCCTGTAGAAGCCCCTGTAAAACATTTTTCAAGTATACTTGGCGTCCAATGCAGATTAATTAAGCTATTGTATAGTCAATTAAATTTGGACAAATCATGGTCACATGGTCTTTTTTGTCTCTTGGTTTATAGCTTTGAATTCACATTATGAAAATACCATACTTTACTTACTGAAATATATTAATATTTACCTTGAGCAGATTCATGAAATAAAAAAATCCAAATATAATACATATTCTTACCTTTAGTGTATCATGCAACCTTTCAAGCAAATAGTGGCTGGGAAAATATCCAAAATAAGTTTGTAGTTAGCCAATAATTGACCAATTCGTCCCAATTATGTAATTATTATACATTAATTGTTGGAAATTGTTTAAAGTTTAACAATATCTAATTATAATAGAGCCCATCAACGTTCAGAACACTTATTAGGTGAAAGAAGATGAAATATCCACAGCTAACAATAAATTACATCGTATATTTTTGTATTAGTGAGATAACTCCATAATTATATAGGAAATAGTATATAAATATTGAAGTGAATGGTGACATTTGTGTCCTCCAACACAAAAACAAGTTATAATGATGTCTCTCAAAATTAAGTGTGGATTACCCTTGTTTTCTCCGAGTTACTATAACTAAAACTATTAGTTACAAAACAAAACAAACACGAGATCTTTAACTTACGTACAAGTCGAGAAAATAACACTTTCCATTCGTGCACTCCTTGACGCTGAGCGTCTCTAGAACAAGCCGTCTACGCAGTCAGCAAGTCCGAAACGTTGGAGAGAAAGAAGGACTCTGTCATAAAGACCAAACAGGACCTGGAAGAGTTAAATAAAATAGCCCAAGCCAATCTCCACAATTCCATGAGGGCCCTTGCAAGAGATCTGGGGTTTTTACGCCAGACTGTCCAGAGAGCTATCAAAAAAGTGGGTGCAAAGAGCCTTGTGAGGGTGGAGATACCATTTTTGATACCAGCAATAAAAGAAACCCATCTCCTTCACTGTAAGACTCTTTTGAATGAGTATTTTTTCACACTTTTGCCCCCTCTACAGACATGATGCCGACCTCCACGACTATACGATTAAGATGGGTGTCGATGGAAATGCCTGTAGTGTAACATTGAGGCTCTCAAAGCCACTGCTAGCCAGAACTAGGACTTACATTTGTACCGAGTACCAGGTCTCTTGCTACTTCTAGGAAGCCATTAATACCGCTAAGGGCAGCTACATTAAGGATTAAGAGAGCCCAGACACAAATCTATTTATAGTATTAGTTTTGTTTCTAGCGTTAATAAATAAATTACATATATCTAGTTGATGGTTAAAATTTAATGTGTTCAGATTTTAATAGACCACTCGGTATCTTTTAGTTCATCCCACAAATTTGAATACAAGTTCTATTATTGGTTTGAAATTTCTTTGAAATATTGGACTTTATCAATATATGATTTTTTTAAAATTACGATTTTCTTTTTTTTTTTTGATTTTTGTTAAAGATTGTTTTTATGTTGACACATCACATTTTTAAAACTCTCTTCTATTTTTCGGTAATAAATGGTAAAATAAATTATTATGCATATACAAAAACACTAATAATATGTGATTGTTATAATTTTTTTCTCACTATTCACTATTGGATCGACTTTGTGCCCAAGGCAAATATTAATATATTATATCATTGAAGGTGAATTGATGTATTTACTACGTACATTCAGAGGTTAGACATATTTGGATAAAGTTGGGCTTCCAGCCTCATCCTAATTTATATTTTCAACTGATATTACTCACTTTATGAAGCTATATATTTGAGAGTACAACTTCGTACTATTTTATATACACTCCTATAACAAGATTCTTTCTTTTCTCTTCTATCAGGAAAATGATATCCCCCTCCTCTGAATTTTACAAAACAACTTATCTCATATACATTGTACAAATGAGTTAAATGTGTTGTGATTTATTTTGAGCAGTACTCATGTGTGTTAAATGAAGCTAATAAGATGATGAAATAATTTCCATACGGTACTTTAATAGTGTCGTCCAATAAACAAGTTCATTAATTTATTTTTGCTATAAATGTACTTGTGAAAAATGAAAAGAGTCATAAATTATTTAAATCGTTGTATTCTGTTGGAGTAATGATAAAATTAGGTTTTTGTCAATCTCTGAGTCTTTTGAATGTGAATAATTAATCCATCATATTTAAGGATAATTGAAATTAAATTTTCTTTAATTTCAATTTAATTTTTTAGTTTTCTAATATCCTAACGTATTATTTTCGAGATGTCAAACAAAATCTGCCATTAGGTCTCAGACATGCAACTTGCCAATGTCAAACTGTGCGAAATTTGTAAGGAATTAAACATTTGAAGGTCAACTTTTCATCAAATAAAACGGAGGGATGCATATACTTTTAAAATCATCCATTAGATTAAAATTGACATCATCTTTAGGTAGCACAACTAGTTCTAAGTTTGAAAGGAGTCAAAAGTTCTTTACTTCGTCAATAAAGACTCAAATACAGCATTAAACATTATTTTCCATTAACTTATTATGATAAACATTATTATAAATTAATAACAAAATTTATAAAGTTTTTTTCTAAAGATTCCCTATGGAGCAAAAAAAAAAAAAGAAGAAAAACAAGGAAAATTTTGATTTTTTCTTTCTAAAAATGGAAAAAAAGGATTCCTAAAATTTTCTGTTGTTTTGTTCCTTAGAGCAATTTTAGAAATAAAATTATAAAACTTTTTTTATAGGTTAAATAAACAACTATAATAATAATTCGCATATTTGGTAACACTGATTATAAAAGATATTTTTGACGTCATGACATGAAAGTTATTATTGAAAAAGAGTCTATAAGTATTCACGTTAGTAGATTAACGAAAATAAGAAAGAGATTAGTATGGTAAGAGCATACCTTACCAACTGAAATTAATTATATTGAGGATTTCAAAATTCGATCAAATACCGCACGATCAAATTGACTGAACTTGTATATAATATGTTCATGTAAAAATTTAAACAAATATCAATCACGTTAATAACTTGTTAGACAGTTTTTCAATGGTTTAATATTGTATTTCACTCTTTAAAAAATCCTCTTCGGTTTTTATTGAAGTAAAAAACTTATAATGCATTTTTCTCCGTTTCATTAAAGTGTGAATACTTCTACAATCTTCTTTTATAACAATTTTCACGTCATGACGTATCAGTATCTTTTATGATCCGCGTTACCAAATGTACAATTTTTATCTGGTTCACCTAACCTTAAAAACCACGGCTCCTAAGGACTTTATAACCTTTTTGCATTAATATAAATTATAGTACTCATATTAAAAGAGTCATTTATCATACTGTCGCAATATTGAGAAAAAGTGCCCCAGCTTGCTTTTATGTTATCGCCACACAAATATATATATATATATATATATATATATTTTTTTTTTTTGGTTTTTGGAATTTTTTGAAATAGAATAAAAAAATTGAAAAATTTATTTATTTTGAAAAAAAATTCAAACATCCAATGATTTACAAGAAATTAAATTTTTTTCCAAAATCCACAGTTATTTACAAAAATTAAATTTTTGAAAAAAAGTTTAAAATATACAAATAGTTGAAAAGAATTTGAAAAATTTTCTAGAAAAGAATTGAAAAATCCACATTCATTCACAGAAAATAAAAAATTATGCGAAAATATTTGAAAAATTTAATAAAATTTCAATTTTTTAATTCTTTTTCGAGAAATTCGATATTTATTAAATTTTTTAGTAAAAACTAACAGTTCCTTAATAGGGGGAGGGTAGGGCTACAGCCTCTCTTTCCCAGCACCTGCGGACGCTCCTGAGTCCCCACCTCTGTTTTTATCATAATAATCATGAATTATCCTTCAATTCAACATATTAAAATTTTGTCGAACCCTTTTCTCAAGAAACACATTCATTATTGAATGGGCATTTTTGGTATATTTCTACACATTATGGGTGTGAGAAATATAGGCCTGGCAGATATGTTAAAAAAAACGTTAAATGAATCACAAAAATTTGATCTGAAACACAAATATTATAACCAGAGATATTAAATATATTCTTGTTCAAAAATTCTTAATAATTATTATTTTACGATAATTCGATAATATTTTGAAATCATTAATAAAAATTAAACATTATGTCATTCAGTATAATATTACTCAATTATATAAAAGTTGTGTAATTATGTAGCACCATAATTTATTGTATTCATCTTCACAAGCAAAATTCATCAATCTGACCAAAAGATTATTAATCAACCCCCCTATCATGATTAGAATTGTAAAAATATGTCCTGCCAATATGTATCGATAAAATAAACCAAAAAGGAAAATTGATTCAGTGATTCTAGCAATTTGAATAATGTTGCAGAAAAATGCAAGGGTGTCTGCAGGAATATATATATATATATATTTTTTTTTTTTTTTTTGGGAGGGGGGGGGTTCGTAATTGGAATTTGTTTGAAAAAAAAATCCATAAGTTCAAATGTTGTAGAAGTTTATTTTGAAAAATTAAATTTTCCTGAATAAAAACTTGTAAAATTACATTTTTTGAGAAAGAACTTCAAAAATCCACAGCTATTCACAAAGAATTATTTTTTTTGCAAAAAAAAAATCAAAAATTGAATTTAAAATATTTAAATTTAAAAATTTTTAAAAATTCACAGATATTCACAAAAAATTAAATTTTTGGAAAAGAATTTCAAAAATCCACATTTGTTTAGTAAAAATTAAATTTTTTGGAAACAAAATTTCGAATAAATGATTTTTGGAGAATCCGTAGACATTTACAAAAAATTAAATTTTTTCGAAAAAAAATTCAGAAATTAAATTTAATTTAAAATATTAAATTTTATAGTATTAAGAAAAAATCCTAAATTTATGGTGCTACAGCCCCTCCAGCAAAACATCCTGCTGACGCCAAGTATATAAACCCAAATCTTAATCCTTATATGGCAAGGAAATATAGGTTAGAATTATTCCGTTGTCGTTCCTCAATTATACTATCAGTCCAACTATGACTTATTCTCATAATTCCCAAGCAAACCCTCATGGTTACTTTCCGTCTCAAATCACAGAACTTCTTGGTTTCGATAGGGAGAATTGTTGAGGTTTGGAGATTATAATATTTGTTGGCCATTAGCTTAAGCATCGGAGATAGTCTAAAAATACTCAATAGTTCTCCTCCATACACACAAGCATTCCAGACGGTTTCAAAATACACATAACAGTTTCACCCAACTGCAATAATACTTATATATACCCCAAGCTCAAACTGGGTGTGACTGATATATTCTCTTAATGTACGACTATATAAAGAACTTGTCGATTAAATACAAGTTTTACGGAAGGTCTAATAAATTTTCCTGTAATTAAGAGAGTTTTCAGTGTGATGTCAGACATAGATATACCGAAAAGGTCCCATTTGACAGAGGGTAATGTCAAGGATATTATGATAGTTAAATTTATTTACTATATTAAATATTATTTACTTAGTTTTTGTCTAAAAGTAGTTAAATTTCATAATGGAATCGTAGTAAAATGTAATAGGTATGGATTATTTAAAATTAAAGTAACAATTCTTAATTATTTATTAGTATTATTATATTTAGAAATTATAAAATCATCCAACTATCCTCATAGTTAATACCAATGTTACATTTGATTATCTTATTCTGGACGTGAGCCTTCGTCAGATGGGATTTTTTTGGTACATTTGTGTACATCACTTTGGAAACCCTCTCGGAATGAAATTTAACGATATAAGTGTTTTGTATGTTAAAAACTCTATATCGTGATTGATGTTTTATTGTGCTAATTTTCTAAATTTGATGTATCCCTATCATCTACAGACATTAATTTTGAAAGGTTCAAGCGTAATATCTTTGCATAGATTTTCTACGATAGTTACACTTGGGAGTAGCGATAATTTCTCTTCCACAGTTTTATTGGTTACCTGGATTGGATTTAAATTGTGTTGAATAAACATTGTTTCATACAAAAGTGGATCATTCTTCAAAACATCTTTTGTTTTATAGATTGTATTATTGTTTCTATATACAACATTCATGTACTCTTTGACTGAATTGAAGTGCCTGGCGTAGTAGTCAATTGTTTTAGATCACCTGAATTAAAAATATATATATTCACTTCAGATTTTGTATTTTAAAAGAAATTCGGTAAGAGCGCTGCTATTCTGTTCAGCCTATGAGCAAGAGATAAGCAATATAATTGGAAAATGTTGTTTTAGGTTTTCGGTTGCTTTAATACAATATGAAGCTCCGTTGGTAATGAAAACCTTCAGTCTTTCGCCTCTGAAATAAAAGACAAGAACGTTGCTGATACTTTTTACGGCAACACTTGTAATCATTGGATACCTTCCAAATTTATAAGATAAAGACGACCCAAAAATTAACCATATAAAGGACCAACCAACACTGCAGTCATGGACCGCTGTCGAGTGTCAGTAGTTTCGTCCAATGCAAGAAATATATCCTTCCCCTCAAGTTTTTTAAAATCTTGGTCAACACTACTTTACTTGGAGACTCCATTCACTTGGTGATGGAGAAGCGAGAGGAATTACTTTTCCAGTGTAAATTTCCATAAACTTAACAAAATTTGGATGATTAACGATATGGAGTGGAATATTGCAGGAAACAAACATTTTGGTTATATCTTCTGTAAAATTGGAATGTTCATAATTGGAATTAATTATATGATTTGTATACTTTTGTGAATTTGGGTTTTGCTGTGTTGTTCTACTTTGAACATCATTTGGACTACAGTTCCATAATTACAAAGATGGTATGCCAAAAATCCAGAATCCTTGTCGTAATTCCATATATTCTTACATAAATAATCAGTGATCCAATAATATTTATCAATTAATTTACCCTTTACAAGCTTTTATATAAATATTAAATAAATTAGAAAAACAGTATTGTTAATTAATTTTACATTTAAAAAAAAATTATACTTTCTTCAATGGAAAAATAACTAATATTGGACTTGTAAATACAATGAATAGTGTCTTTGAATAAACACAATCGATTTTTTTAAAACAATATAAATATAGCTGACTATAATTATCCATATAAATCTTCTAAATTCATTTTATACTAAATTTTATAACAGTATTTTTATTAAAACATATATTCCATTTACATGAATAGTTCTATTGTGTAAAATTGGAAAAGTTTCTTGAAAAGATGTTAAAGAGCATAAGAAGCTTCTTTTCATCGATTTCCCAGCAAAAAAGGAGAGCTTTGAAAGTAGTAACTTATGTATTGTTTTATATAATAATATTAATAATTAAATTATTAAAAAAATCTTATACAATAACTGTCATCACAACCAACAATATTTTTCAGTTTTTAAAAATTGTATTATAAAAGTATAAAAAATAATTATCACAATATTATACACAAATTTCCTTATTTGGTTAGGTTTTGCAATTTAAAATAAAATAATTAGAGACTGTTCAGAACAGAATGTATAAAAAGTAGGTTTATAGTTGAATTAATATAATATTAACGTTTTTAAAATGACAATAAGCTTAGTTTAATTGGACTCTATCCCGCTGTTCCGATCGCTTATAATAGGTATCCATATTTTCTAACTTTCTTAAAATATTGATAAACCAGTCATTTTAAGTTTCTTAATAACTATATGAAGTTCAAGCACGCAATTAAATTGACAAGTCACAGTGTCCATTATTTTAGATGAAGATTTCAGAAACACTAAATCCGAAATGTAAATTAAGGAGCTCACAAATACCATAATCTGATAACCTTCAGCAATGGATTTCCCGTTTTTCCTTAAGTTTTAATTCTATACTATTTGAAAAAGTTGAAATGTCAAATTTATATTATTAGGAGATTATCAATCAAGGCGTTCTTAGTCATAAAATATATTGATATGAGACTTATGCCGAGTCAATGATGGGATCAACAGTAAAGGGAACGATAAAAGGAGTTGCCATATGAACGTTGCATTTAAAAGGTTTTGGAGTAATGGCAAAGGATGAAAATAAGGTTTGGAATGAATGGGATAGGGAAAATGACTTAGGAGGAGTGATTGACAAGCTTCTTTCATTTGTGGCGAAGTATTTGAGGAAGAAATAAGGACTCCCGAAGACTTGCTGCTGTGTACTTTTTACAAGTCACACACATTAATTAATGGCATTATTAAAAGTCGTAAGTATCACAAAAGTAATAAACAATATCCTTTGAGTAACTAACTGAAAAGGTGAGCTTCTGAGGTTGCGGCATACGGAGTATGATTTGTGTTTTCTTTCTATCTTTCCATTTCTCTCAGGGCTGCTCACAGCTAATCTAATGAAACGTCATGGCATCTAAGCTGCTCTACTCTCAAACATTCTTCAAATTGTGAGGGTTACCACGTTAATTTTCGGGTGAGGACATAGAATATTCATCACTGTTTATCTCCTATGAATGTGAGTTAAAAACTTTGATCAAAACAAGAGTATTTATGACAGTTAAAAGGTTTCGTGAGATTCAAATAAAACGTTCCGTAATTTCTTAATATTTAATTATAACAACAACATAATTCTTTATTTATTTGATGTTTGGGAAATCGATGCTACTCAAGCCTAAAATGAAGTCCACTATCGGCTCCAGTTTGAGACCCTACATAAAACGCTTTTTAGTATATATATTTATAT
Organism: Lepeophtheirus salmonis; assembly: GCF_016086655.4. NCBI lineage: Eukaryota > Metazoa > Arthropoda > Copepoda > Siphonostomatoida > Caligidae > Lepeophtheirus > Lepeophtheirus salmonis. The sequence continues at coordinate 1,450 of NW_027296598.1, read as the reverse complement.
TTAAACAATAATATCTAAGTGAGAGAGTGAGAAATCTTACACAACAAACTACTACAAATGAATAAAATGATTTAGCACTTTTTTGTAAAAAAACTTCTTGTGATAAACTTTAGTCATCAAATTAATTAATTTAAGACATTAATCTTTTTCACTGAAAATATATGGATCTGAGTCAACTCATAGTTTCATTCAACTCCTATGTGTTTATGACATTGGGATATTCATCATGGTCAGGGATTTCATCTCTTTAGAAAAGGTTCTTGCGCCTTACTCGATGGATATCATCTCATTTAATGAAACTATCAGTAATTGTGCAGATTTCCTTTAACGATCAAATCTTTTAATATATCATACATTGGTTCAAATACCCATCCGTCCCTCTATATCTTGTATGGAATCGTTATATACTTCTATAATAACTGAGGATATGTTTAATCAAGAGGAGTAATAGGAATGAATGCACAGAGAGGAACAAAGAAACTTATCATCCTTCATTTACATATCTTCCATTGAAACTCCTTCCAAAGTCTAATCTATTTCGTCTCCTAATATTCTTAGAAAACTCATTCATTGATTTGAGTCATGAAATGCCATTGTTGTACATAACAACAACTCATATCTATATCTGTGTCCATTTATAAGGCTGATTATTTCTGTAATTCAAAACACTTAATCCTCGCTTCCGATTCCATTATTACTTGTGTGTCTCTTCTGTCGTTGGAAAAAAAGTAGCAGACGTTCCTGGACCATGGATTAAATGTGGTCCTCTTCTCTAGATATCTTTATCAAAAAAGCCGCAAAACATATTCAGCTCTCCTATTACCTACATATATTCATAAATAGTTTTTACGTGATAAATATTTTAATAAATTATCGGTGATATTATAACTTTAGTAGAGTTTTATTGGAAAATATGGATTCTTTGTACATATTTTAAAAAGTTAGTGAGTCGGAAGTCATTTTCTGAATGACTAAATCACTTGAAATTATATTTAAATATCATTCGATCGTGAGGATTTAGGATCTCCACATCAATATTCGATAAATAAATTACGAAACGCTAAATGCTTACGATGTTACTACCCTAAATATAAGAATTTTTTTCAGTATTCATTGACACTAAATAATAGATTATGTTCCTTGACAATGGTAAAGCATATTAATATGACATTAACAATTAAAATTATTTTCTTATTTATCAATTTTGAATTATGGTGTAATGCAAATATGGATTTATTTATGTGCTTCATTGATTTAAATTTTTATTTTTTTTTTCTTAACTGTTTAGCTTTATCATATATTTGATAATTTATTAATTTACTACAATTTACACTTATTCCAATTATATACTTTTAAATATCTACGTATGTAGTAAAAACGTAACATTTTTGTTGACTACATTCATTAGTCAAAGGTTAATTCATAAGTGTCTATGTTTCTTTTCAGAAAG
>NW_027296597.1:0-934 GCF_016086655.4 Lepeophtheirus salmonis | reverse complement strand
CGTCCAGATAGGGAGTTTTGTCTTCTTCTTCCTTTTTGAATATTGTTTGGTCAAAGATAAAGGGTTTTTCATTAACAGTGCTCACATTTTTCTTTTTAATAAAATGAAAACGGTTTGAGATATCGACGATTTCTTTATTTGCCGTTAAAATACATTCAAGTTCCTTTATGAATAAAATTTGATGTCGTTTGAATGACCACCGCGTGCACGTTTTACGAAGTCCAATCGTTGAACCCAATTTTCGACTACTTTTTCACATAAATTGGCTGAAACTGCAGCAATTTCGCGTTAAATATTTGTTATGAGCTCTTCTAACGTCGACGGATTATTGGTGTAGACTAGGGCTTTCACGTGACCCCAAAGAAAAAAGTCTAGAGGCGTTCAGTTGCACGAGCGAGGCAGCCAATTGGCTAGTCCATTTCTGGAGATAAGACGCTCCCCAGAAATACTTTTCAATAAATCGATTGTAACATTTGCTGTGTGTGAAGTTTTGTTCAAACCACAAATTGTCCAAGTCCATATCTTCCAATTCAGGCCAAAAAAAAATCGGTTATCATGGCGCGGTAACGATTTCCATTCACAGTAACGTGGCGATTGTCATCGTCAATCAATTTCATTATCTAAGCTGATGTAAAAAAAAATAATGAATAGGGTTAATGTTGAATAGTCCAAATTTGTTCTTCAATCCAATAACATCCTTACCCACTCAATTTTTATAGCAGCTGAACTCTCTTCTAGCGAGCTGTATATTTCAAAAAGACGTCTGTTACACAATGCCAATCTGCCATCAAAATATTTTGTCGCGTCTATATATTTCTTTCTCTATGGGTGAACCCTTCATTCGCTTTGTGGGTGGCTGTGATTGGATGTCTGCCATATGAATATCAGCAGATATTGTGGGCGGAGGGTTGCAAGGGACACAGGCGGTGTCTGT
>NW_027296596.1:0-1395 GCF_016086655.4 Lepeophtheirus salmonis | reverse complement strand
CGAGTGCAACACTTATAAGTAAGTACTCCAAGATTATTATTAGCAAAGTTTATATTGTACATAGAGCTATTTTATGTTTTTCTTGCATAAGGCTTATAAATGTTTTTTATGAGCATTATGGGGATTTTTTATTTCAAAATTTGTATCTTTATTTCCTAATTGTCTCATAACATTATTTTGTGTGTGTGTATTAAATTTGTTTCAAGTTAATTAAATAATATTTATCATTGTGTATTTTTCAAGAAGACCATGAACAAAATTAGATGAAATAAAAACTATATTCTGAAAAGCTTATAAGTATAAACAATACATATAACAATGATGTTAACACAAAATAAAATTAGACAATAAATATACTAATAAAAAAATATTATAAATAAATTCATCGTAAAGATTTAGAGCAAAAGCTAATTATGTAGTAATGTCCGGCATTATTACTCCCTATTAAGAGGATCAAAAAAGATTTCCCCCCGTTATTTAGGTATGCTTATATAACAACATACTATTATCATGATGGATATACACAATTGTTAATTATAATGCAACACCCAATGTAACTACCCTCGTTGTTGTGACCATTTAAACAGTTGTTTTTGCCTTTTATGAGTTTTCTGAACACCATTTCTTGGAGCCCATCAACCATAGCTAAGCCTTAAGTGATAAAAAAGTAATATTTATTGACTATGTAATATTGGAAAACCTAATTATCATACCCAAGTCTTAAAGCAAAGTAAGTAGTCTCAGACAAACTAGGTGCAAACCATCCAAAGCTACTACCCCCGTTGTTGTGACCATTTAAGCAGTTGTTTTTGCCCTTTACTGAGTTGTGTATCATAATTCTTGATATGTTTAGCTAAAATAGAATCATATTTTATGGTTAGATTTAAAAAAAAATTGAATACTCACTGTGAGATAGTACAAAATTCAGAGTTCCATTTCGATATTCGTAAATACTTTTTACCGATAACTTGATCGTCATTTGGTGTGGATGACTCAAAACATTTTTATATGTATTTCTATATATGACATCAGTACCAACATCCTCCATTAATTTAATGATGGTTCCTCGGGAAGGGATATGTTTACCCTTGTATTTCTCCATAAATTTTTTGAACGTAGATGATTAGCAATGGATAAGGTTATATTACATGCAATAAGCATCGTTGTGAGATCAAAGTTAAAGTCTGACTTGATGTATTCATCATTAACTCGATTTTATAGATGAATATCCATACTCTTGTTATGAGATGAGGATAATGAGTGGCGTGTAATTAGCGTTTAGTGAAAATACTAACTTTTTCTACTATACACACATATAATCAATCATTCATTTAAATCTTACTCGTAATAAACTTCATAATCGGGAAAAGGGTCTAAACAATGGCCCAGCATTCA
>NW_027296595.1:0-4027 GCF_016086655.4 Lepeophtheirus salmonis | reverse complement strand
TACTTTAACTATTTGTAAATTTGTAAATATCATAAACTGTGTTCTTATAGGTATCCAATCAGTTCTTAATTACTCTAGGGAGAGTAACCCAAGTGAGCTAATTCAACAATTACAATCTGTTTAATAATTGTTGTTGTTTTTTATATAAAGATCAAATAATGTCTCAATCAAATAATCTCCTGCTTCCAGAGAAGAAATTCTTTCTAGTTACTCAATTTTAAATTTTTGATATGATAAACCATGTATATATTACCCCAAACACAGGGTTTTCAACGACCCCCCCCCCTGATCTATAGCAGTGTTCACTCTGTTATTTTAAAAGCAGCACCCCTGAACTCCTGATACTAGAATTTTAACATTTCCTGTAAAGGTTTTTTGTGAAAATACACTTAAAAATAAAATTTAGATGTTGTTAACCTCCAAGATATTTGTGAGATTGTTAATTACTCCTTCCTGTCTTAAAAATTTGAAAAATTAAGACTATGGTAAATATATTTTGAGAAAATAAGGTCAAGGGGGCATTTTACTTTTGTAGCTATATATGCATCACTGCTTATGTCTAAAAAATGTAGTAACTTTTTCATTTTCGTTGTATATGTTAATATATAATCAGTTTTTCCTACTTTTTTATATTTAATATATCTATTTTCTTATTTATGATATAAGATCTTTTTTCCCCAAGGAAGATTTTTAATTTACCACCTTCTTCTCTCTTCTATGCATACAAAAAAAGCGGTGTCTTAAACGATAAATATAGTTAAATCAAGTAACAATAAAGCTGGTAGGACATCTAATCAAACAATGTATAATGCATCCGATAATAGTTTCTATAAAAGTCAATTAAATGACTTCTAACTAACTTATATATGAATGATATGTGTCCTTGAAGCCTCTTGGGCAAATTATAAACTTATTTTTTCATATTATCATATAGCTACAAAAATAGTTACCACCTAATACTTCCGCGTCGTTCCACAAAACTACAATTTCAGACACTCAAAGCAGTAGTGTTCATAAGTAATAAGTCATCTACATTAAAAATAGGGTAATCAAATTTCGAAATAAGTGAGGTATTTAATCCCAGTATATGACGTCATCCGTACATTGAAGTCTTTAAACACTTAAATTTTAGTTGTTTATTTTTTGCAAATATAAAACAATGGGGCAACAAAACTCCCATTTAAGATATAACATCGAAAAAATGGTAATAGGTAATTCAGTATAGAACATATTCAGATAAGGACAATTTGTATAAAACATTTCCGCATAAGGACATTTTGTATAAATTTATATGAAGCAGGAGTGGGACTTATGAATTACTACATACCCCAAATGTTAGGTATTTTCGGGTACCACTGATACTTAAGTAACTACTAAGATAATTCTTTACATTAATAAATGGCAATTGGTACCTCGAATATGTTTTCGGGTACTCCGCAGGGTCCCAAAAGGAAAACACCACCAAACATTCAAGGTACAATTGGGAGGGGGGTTGTGAGGGCCTCTTTATTGTTTTTCAAGTTTTGGCGGTAAGTTGCATCCTGTTTAGGATCCGGCAGTTCCCAATTATACCCCCAACATTCGTGGTACAAATTTACAATTCATATGCCCGTTCCTCCAAAAATTTACGAAATGTCCTTATACGAATATGTTTTATACAAAGTTTCAACATACCAAAAAATGTGTAAAAATGCAACTTGAATTACATTTTAACGATCCTTTGCAACTGTGTGTAGTTATTAGTATTTTTGCATCAACACACCCACTAAATAGGTAATTATTATGCTTAATGTCATGAACGAGTGAGGGTTACTCTGTTTCAAGAGCTTAGACTTTTATAATTTAGTCATTATAATAGTACTTAAAAACTATTAAATGATTTACTGGTATATAATAATTATTTAGATGGAAATATTGTAGTATTTTGTTATTATTTTGAAGATTGAGATAATAGGTTGAGGAAAAGTATTTCCGTATTTTCGTTTTTATTTCAATGCCTTATAAGTATTGTTAAAGTCATCAATTTTAGCCAAGTATACTTAGTTCTTTTTGATTACATTTTGCCAGCGAGAATCCAACTTCTTAATGCCCTTGTCCCTATTGGCAAACAAGTCGGACAAACAACTTTACAGACCTATATTGAGGCCAAATTTGTACCCCAAAGCACGTTAGCCATAGACAGGAACAGGTGATAGTCACTTGGTACAAGTTCCGGACTGTAAGATGGAACAATAAAAACTTCCCATACAAGCTCCCGGAACTTCAATTGTGTCATTAAATAAGTGCGCGGCCTGGCGTTATCTACTGGTCTCCTATTTACCAATGCGGCTGCATCTGTTCGATGCACCAGTTCAAATGGTCGAGTTTTTCTCAGTAGAGAGGAAAATTGAGTGGGAAGAAATAATAAACAAATCGCTCAAACCACTGCTATAAAACACGAACAGAACAGTATCAGACACACATACACATTGCTTTCGACGCGCGTTTGTCCGTTTCCACAGGCAGTAAAATGTAGGTATACCGATTTTCCTTTTAGACCTCCGTATTTGACGCACGACAATTCAAGACTGAAACGGCCAAGCGCAATACTGTATGAAAAGGGGTTGTAGTAAACAATCAGACCTTTAAAACTTTTTATGTTATGATTTGATTGTGACTAATAATGAACAAGATATAATAAGTCAAAAAAGGGGAGGAAATACGAAAAATACGACTTTTTCCCCAAAGATAATATAAATATAGTATATTCTCGACAGAAATAAATAAAAAAAAATAAGTGGATTAATTATAAGATCTTACCGTTTAATTTTTAATAATAATTAAAGAAATAGGGGAAAGGGAGACCCATCAAATCAAGGGCTTCAATACATGAACGTTGAATTGTTTTGTGAAAAATTACTTTAAGCTCGTTGCAATAAAATTGATGCCAGCGAGTGCAGATCAGTTGAGGAAGCACTATGACAATCTCATCCAAATCCTTTGTCTAATTATCGGTCCAAAGTTTATCCATGTTCAAAAGCCCTTAACGTTGTCAAAACTGGTTGTGTCATGTTGGGAGAGAACAAACTATAGGACACCACTGGATGGAATCATCTTTGTAGACTTTAGCATTCAAATGGGACGCAATATTTGTCGTGCCTCTGATACCATTGCATCTGCAGAAAAGGAGATTGCTCTTTAAGTATGTTGTTTGGGCCCGCTGTCATGTTTCGGATTTAGGAATAAGGCTTTCCCATATTTTTTGACCAATCATCATATTGTCTATATTCGGGTTTGATATTTAGTAGTTCATATTAGTTCTATTGATAATGGGATTACCATTCAGAGTGATTTAAAAAAAAACCGGCACACGTGCAAATATTTACCTTAAGTATTCCAACACATATACAATCAAATATAATTAGTCAATATTCTGTATATTTTATGGCAAACTAAGAGATTTGAATAGGTTCACGCCCCGGTCATTCCTAGAAATAAAAAATATATCATATGTATGTATATAAATTTCACACAAGATCCCTGGTTCAGATAGAGTAAATGTAATACTATAATGTTAACTTTAATTTAATCAGTGCAACTCCATCTGACCAATAAAACGCACATTTATTAAAAATTTATTGAAAAAATAAAAGATTTGATTTTATATATTTTTTCAGCATATTGAGAGTTTTTATTTAATTTCGGCCAAGGTGCGGGATAATTAAGGTGTGTCGATCACGACTTTTAGAATTTGTCAGAAGTAGGGAAGTCCATTTTAATGACGCTATATATTTCTGAAAAACGCTAGCCCGTATTTGTAGGATGACAATGAATCTAACTCAAAATGTAGTATTTTCTACATACAAACTGTGCATGGCACTATATAAAAGTGGGAATTACATTTTATTTTCATACCCTTGTAGTTATGAAAAATAAAAATAAATAGTTTATTTAAAGTAACTAAAATAGTTCTACGTTCATAAATATAATACGTTAGATAACTATTGGTTGCCTTGTAGTTGAAAGTTTGAACAATTGCATCTAATTA
>NW_027296594.1:0-4267 GCF_016086655.4 Lepeophtheirus salmonis | reverse complement strand
AAAAGTGAATAATTTCCCTACGTTAGCTAAAATATTTTCCATAACGGAATTAGTGAACTGGGTAAAAATAAAAGCCAAAATTGAAAAGTAATTTATTACATCATATACAGTTAATCGATTAAAATAGTTCGTGTAAATTCGGACCATCTTTCATTGCATCCTGAACAAAATAAAAGTATTTAACTCGATTATAATTACAACTATACTTTTACCCAAGTGGGTTCCCCGGCACACACTTTCAAGAGGATGCATAATTTCAGCAGGGAGAGTATACCTGCCTTCTGGCCACCAGACTTTTGGTCTTCGTCTTAACCCAACTTGAACCCCCTAGATTTTATTGTTTGGACCATATTGAAAGGCAAGACGAACAAGACAGGAATGTGAATGTCCTGAAGGACGTGATCACAGAGGAGTGGAACAAACTGTCCTAAGACATCATCAAGGCCGGCGGTTCTTCTGTTTGTCCCCGTATTGAATTCATCATTCAGAATGGAGGGGGACATATTGAATAAAATGTGTAGAAAATTGTTGAATTATCAACTGTTGCAACCAAAAGTTTGGCATAAAAATATGGAAAACGACTTTTAAAATTTTCTAATTTTGGAGTCCTCACGCTGTGTGACTAGGATTTTTTTTTTTGATTTAAACCGAGATGGTCTAACATAAGCTTTTTTGTATTTTATGGTAAACTTTATAACCAGAAAATTATCATGAGATTGTTCCCATGTTGAAAATAGTGAATATAATGTCAACCAATATAAAATAATGGTATAAGAATATTTTAGAAATGAATACCAACATTTGTTTCAACGTTGTTCCTACAAAAAGTGATGCTCACTCAGCCAATGTTAATGAGTTTATATTGAAGTAAAATTAACCTCCCTGTCAACAAAGGACTGAATGTTCTCAAAAGTTCGCTTTTGCCTCCAGCAGAGAATGGCTTCAGTACCGGATTTTTCTGGTACTCCAGAGGTAAGAGTCAATATTTTATCAGCAAAAAACGAAAGTGTTTTTCTGTCGAATCGACGATGAATCAAGAGACCATTTTTCATTTGATTGTATCACACTTAGACCTTTGTACAATGCCGTTGGAAATCTTCTGCACGAACATTACGACTTTTATCATTTGAAGAGAAACCCTTTTATAGCCTTTTACAGTGGAAATGTATAAATTATAGACTCCATTATCATAAAGGTGCACCAGATTTTATACGCAAAGTGGAGCTCCTCAGACAATGATCTTTCTGGCGTATTATCTTGGTATGAAAATTTAGTTTCTTAATTTTGATGAACGAAAACGATTGATTACTAGGTCGAGCACTTCAATTAAGTCTCAATGGCATGAATAAAAACCAGTGATCCAATCAATAAATCAACAACGATAACGTTATCCATACATGGTATATAAAACCTCTGTTATGGTGCAACTTGTACATACAACTTAAAATGTGTACTAATCAATGATGTCACTACACATTTTCGTCGAGATTATCATCAATAAAAATCGACATAGTACAATCAATATAAGAAACCAAATATTAAGATATAATATTATACTATCTACCTCTATTCATAATTTTCATAAGTTATTTTGTAGCTTCATTATAGATCCTCTTCATATTCCATAAATAATTATTAATTACTCATTCTAAATAGTAAGTATTATTTAAAAAAGATTAAAAATCTATTAGATCCAATATTCAGAGCTGTATTTGAGTCCATCTTTTTAGTGTTCAGGTAAAGTCTGAGTCCTCATGCTTTGAGGTCTTTCTGGTTCTGAGTCCAAGCTATGATGCTCCGGGTATATGGGAAAATAAATAAATTCTGATCTACCTGTAGTCTCGTATAAGGTAAGAAAAATATTTAACTTAAATGTGTACTGATGAATGAGACTACTACAATTTTGTCAGGGCTATCATCAATAAAATCTACATAGTACAATCAATATAAGAAACCAAATATTAGGATATATTTTTAATATTATACTCGTATCTACGTATATTCATAATTCCCATTAATTATTTTGCATCTTCATCTAGATCCTCTTCATATTCCATAAAAATATTTAATTACTCCTTTCTAAATATATTTAAAGAAAAGAGTAAAGCTCCCATTCTCAGAGCTGTATTTGAATCCACCTATTCAGTGATCAAATACGAGTAGTCATGTTTTGGGATTTTCTGGTTTGGAGTACAGTTCCTCATCCTCTGAGTACATGGAAAAAAATAATTAATGTCTGGATCTAACCTGCAGTCTTGACTAAGGTAGGATATCCTTTCCCAAAATTGATTGCATAATCTTTTGACAACACTAATTTATTTTGGGGCTCTATTGACTTGTGATACCCAAGCCATCATAAAAGGAATAAAAATAATGATGACAGCTTTGGTAAATAAAAACATATATTAAGGCAGGGAGCCATAGACGTCTCCAGTACCTGGACAACATACCAGAATACCAAGAATATTTTCACGAATATGTTTTTTTTTTAAATAAAAATATATTAATACGATTTTTTAATGACATTGTATGAGCTAAAATCTATCTTTATTTATTCATAATTCAAATTAAACATTATCAGATTGAAGTGTGGCAACCTTTCTAGATATGAGCTTGTTTTCATAGGATCTTTTTCTCCCTTCCTGTCGGATTTTGTCATTAAGTTGTGAAAACCAAATTTTCCCCATCACCTTGAAGAGGATTTGTGAAATTTTGCCAAGATTGCTTGCCCATTTGTGGCCTTGATCACACTCAATATCAACTATTACCTCGATTGTAGTTTCTGAGCTATCAAACATTTTTTTATAGAATGAAACTACGAAAGAAGCTCTTATTTAGTAGTGAGTTCTTTTCTTTTGGTTGTCAGGTGATGAAGGTGAACAGAGAGTGAGCATAGAAGCGGCTGAGAAATAATATATCTGTTGGAGTCGACATACCTACTCTGTTTATGATGTCAATGAACCAGCTGAGGCTAATTTGTTCTTCATTATTTTTCGCCACAAGCCTAATGCCAATGTCAAGTGCAGAATCGTCAACGGCTAAAAATGATCTGCACGACGCACATTTGACTTTCTTCTTGAGAGAGTATGCAATATATCCAGTAACAAAAAAAATGCATTGCTTTCTCCTCTAGTGGACATTGTTTCAAGATCTGAAAGCTGCCAATCTGTAAAAATGGTATACGATTTTGTTACGTCATGATCTGCCCACACATCTTTGACCTCTGATATGGTCGTGTTATTAAATTTTACGAGAGGGTTTAATCTAGTATTCTTGTCGGCTTCCAGAATTTGTCGTACACTGATATAATAGTTTGCTCCGCTAAGCTGTCTATACCAGCCAAACCTTTCCTCACTCTTACCAGACTGTAACATTGCAAGCGAGATGTATACGAAATTATCCTCTTATTTAATCAGTAAGTACTCGGCAAGATCTGCTACAGCTAGACATGTGTTTTTAGTTGCAAGAAAGTTTGCAGTCAATTTCTCTTTCAAAGCTGGCTTCCCATACAGTGTGATAGTCTGCAAAGTCCTTGAGGAAGGGCAGTCCAAGCTGATTTTCTTTAGTGACCGGTGTTCTGGTTGCATCTTTTTTTCCTCTGACCAACCGTTGGAGTTTTTACATTTAAAACGTTCCACATAGTCTGACAAACTCAGCTGTATCATTGAATTCTGGTCTTTTATCTGCGTAGAATTTGAGAGCTCCAATGGTGGACACATGAAAAACGGCATCCTCTAACTTCACATTTGTCTTTTCAAGAGCAGTTGGATTGATGTCCTTGAGAAAGAGCTTGTATGATTGCTTTACTTTAGATGTTGACTCTTTACGGTGGATTTCTTTGATATGAGCAAAGTTAGGGTGTAATGATGATTTAACTCTAACACGGTTCAGGGAATCATTAAAATATTCTTGCCTTGGAAGCAGTTATAAATATTTTTATAAGTGTGTGTACAGGGTTGCAGATGAAATGAAATTTTCTTTTTGATATTGTATGGGTAAGTAATTGAAGTCTGGAGCTCAGCACCACAAAGAAAATGAATGAAATAGTTCCTGTCTGACTGGTTGGTTCAGTCCACACAGCAACTATAACTTTCATGCCCATTAATTTGATAGAGGGTTTTCACTAAAGCATATTTGCTGTAGAGAATTTTGAGTGTTTACTTTGGCAATTGGTATAAGTGCTACCACATCCATAAAGTTTGATCATAAATATAAGGGTTGTTTTAGTTGTTAGGTTGTTCTCGCAGCCCAGGAACTTACCTCTAAC
>NW_027296593.1:0-2474 GCF_016086655.4 Lepeophtheirus salmonis | reverse complement strand
GTACTAGCTAGTGTTCTGTCGATCCTTATTTAGGACTGAAGACTGAAAGCCCCATCAGTTCAGTTGTGGTTCGGTCCAGTTCAGGCCTTCATATCAGTCCTAAGACTGGACTGAGTCGGATAAATAAGGGCTAACACAACACCAGTTGCTAATCTAATGAAATATCATGAGATCAAATTTGCTCTTATTCCAAACATTCTTCAAATTAATAGACTATTCGATTAGAATAAGTATATATCCGTGCATCACACATTAAGGAACAAATAGTTCATTTTTATGTGATTTTTTTCATTATTATGGAAAATACATTATAATACGTGTCCAAGTCTAGTCTCAAGTCTTTGGCAATAAGTTTTAAGTCTTTGAATATTTTTAACAAACTCAGAATAGTTGACGTAGGGAATCTTTTGCATCAATAATGTACCTTTTACCTATAATTATTACTTGTATTGATTTTTTATTATTCTATGTGTATGTACATATTTTACCTTTTAGTCTCTCAGAAATATATTTAGATTTTGTATACTTGTACCACCAATGACTTAGTCATTCTTGAAAACTCTTTCTTGGGTCTCTTTCTCTACGGCCGTATCTTTAGTATTTTAGAATACTACATCAATTTTTCTTATCTAGCCAATATTCATCTTCAACTTTTTTGAATAACGCTGCCAAAAATGAGAACTCTACTATTCAACCTACAAAAGAATTAAATAAGTGTTACTGTTAGAAATCAAACATAAGTTTTTTATTTAATAATTAATTATTTCAACTTATGCGACAAAATGTTTGAGTTCCCCCTTTTTCCAAGATATAGAAAGAAAAGGCAAGGAAATTGAGAAAAGACCAGTTTCATTGTTAAATTATAGTTCAGACTTTCAACTATCAAATGAGATATTTTTTACACATTCTGGATTTATTCTTTTTGGAGCTATGAGACTCTAAAAAAAAACGTTTTCAACTTTAACAAAAATAACTTAAGTTCAAAAGATAATAAATACCTTTTGAAAACTGTTTTGGAATCGATCAGCATTAAGTTATTAAAAATATTAACATCATTTATCCATATCTTCAACAAGAAGCAGTTAAAAGCTTTAAATTATAAAAAAAATAGCCAAAAACCTTAAAAACTTTATAGCTTTTTCTGAAAGCCCTGAGGATGATAAAGAAAAAAACTAAGACAATATTTGGGATCAGTGGATAAAACTCCATTATTTTGATTTTGTCACATTTTTTCTTCTTAAGCATTGTTAGTAATTAATGCCTATGGAAATGCCATTGACCATAGTTTTTCTTCTTTCAATTATATGAATGACGCGTCATCTACCGGTCTAATTTGTTTATTAGTTTGCTTGCACCTCATTCGTTTATTATTATTCTTTCGTTTGTTATTGTTTCACAATTATAAAGTTACAATAATAATGAGCAATGACGTAATTGACCAGTCAACAGCTAACTAAATTATATATCCAGTCCATCGCTATAGTAGTATTTATTATAATTAGGGTTGTGGAATCCCAAGCGCCCTCCAAAATACAACTTCAACTATCTGGTTCTCTGTTTTCTTTCGGACAAAACAAACCTGAGCAAAATACAAAGAGGTTTTTTTAAAGCCGAAAGTTAGTCCATTGCAACAATCCAATTTAGTCAATACTACTGTGCAAAGTAGGTAATCACTATATACTGAAATAGTGATTTGGCATCAATCAATTCAAATTATGGATGGGATCATACTAAACTCTTATAAAACAGAAGAGGTTCCATAAATAAAATACTAACAAACGTAAATACAGTGAGGATCTTTAAAATAATTTGAAGCACCCTAATGTTGTTAAAACACCAATTTATTATTACTACTAACTCAATGTTACTTATATAAATACACGTGAACATTGTTGTATTAATATAAATTTAGAGATTGACCTTAACGGCCATGAATTTTTTCTAGTTGGCAACCTCTAAATTTATATTAATACAACAATGTTCACGTGTATTTATATAAGTAACATTGAGTTAGTAGTAATAATAAATTGGTGTTTAACAACATTAGAAATTACTTCAAATATTGTAAAGATCCTCACTGTATTTTACGTTTGATGGTATTTTTATTTATGGAACCTCTTCTGTTTTTTTATAAAGTTTAGTATCATCCCATCCATAATATTTGGGTGATTGATACTTAAATCACTATTTCAGTATGGTAATTACCAGCACTTTTACTTTTGGTAATTATTGACTAAATTTTGATTGTTTGCGTGGACTAACTTTCGGCTTTAAAAAAATCCTTGCTTTTGCTCAGGTTTGTTTTTGTCCGAAAACAGAGAACCAGATAGTTGAAGTTGTATTTGTGGAGGGGCGCACGCGAAGCACGATTCAGCCTAATTATATGTATAGCTACTAGCGATGGACTGGATATATAATTTAGTTGACTGTAGTCTAATTACGTCATTGCTCGTATTATTTGTAACTTTATAATT
>NW_027296592.1:0-5217 GCF_016086655.4 Lepeophtheirus salmonis | reverse complement strand
AAGTCCTCATCTTATTTGACCAACCATTGGGATGCTTGTCTTTGCAACTCGTATTGGTGATCTTTATTCATATTGTTCACAGCCTCCATAATGGAGGCTCTCAGAGAAGCCAAATTGTTATGAGCACAACAGTTGAATCCATTTCCAAGACGTAACGCACGAAATAGTCCAAAGGATTGCAGTCTGGGAAGCTAGGGGGCACCATTTCCTTAGACCTGAACATCTAGAAATTATCCGAACCACAATTTTGTACGCAGATCGATTTGCCTTCTTCCTTACTGGCTGTTTTCTCCCTCCAGACTCCTTGAACTCTTTTGCAACTTTGTACACAGTGGCAGATGACAACTTGAGAAAGTCGATTATTTCTTTGGGCTCACAGCCTGCACAGAGGGTGACAATGATCGCTGCACAACGGTCGTACACGGAGGACATTTTCAACGCTATCTAATCCGATACACTGGTTTTAAAAGCTATACGATTAAGAATTCTGAAGAAAAACCAGGTTAAAAAATTATTAATTGTAAACCTGTACCCTGAATACTGATCATGTTAATTTACAAATCCTAAAAATAAATAATCCAAAATCTCTATGTAAGTGCTTCTTTACTTCTTTTTTTTGCTTGGTTTTTTGATTTCTTTTTTGTTTTTAAATACAAAAATTCTTTAAAATGAAATTCAAAAATCCATAGCTATTCCCGAAAAAATTCAAAAAATTAAATTTATAGGGAAAAAGTTTCAAAATTTCGTTGGTTGTAACAAAACATTTAACTTTATAAAGAAAATCCAAAATCCCAGCTGTTCAAAAAAATTTGAAATTTGAAAAAAAAATTTAAAAATCAAGAGCTATTACAAAAATTTTTATAGCTTCAATTTTTTCGAGAAAAATTAAAAAAATCCACAACTTAAAAAATTAAAGAATGAAATAACTAAAAACTGTTTTAGTACAAGCAAAAATTCCTTTTTTTTGGGGAATGAAATGTATTTATTGGTATTTTATAACTGTTTAATGTATTTGAAGTTTTTGTTTACCAGAAGATTGTATCCAAGAATCTAAAGATAGTTATTTTGAAATGATTGCCCCTTCATAAAACTCTTTAAACTTTTCATACCATCAAATGAAAGCCACTGACTAAAACTGGATTTGATTTAAAATTAAACAAACCTGATATTTAAGACAAATCGTTACGTTAAAAATTAATTTTAATTAGTTTGAAGTGCAATGTCTCAGTTCATAATACAGAAAGAGAACATTCAAAATCATCCAAGTTACGCAATGCACCGAAAACTCAACTTGTATATCTAAAATTTGGAGTATTGAATTTACTAAGAGTTTGAATATTCTGCTCTTCTACAGCACATTCCAATTCTACGAGTCTATTATCTCTTTTACAAATTTAATCCCTCGAACAGAATGACAATGCCATCGACAACATTATATGGTAAAAATTTTTTAGATTTGAATTATATATGTTTTATTTTTTGTCGAACTTTATATATGCATAGAAATTGCGTTTGATTTAAGTAAGTAAAAGAACACAGTCATCAAATTAAAGGTCTGACATTTAGAAATATTTAGAAAATAAATGTTTTCAATTTTTTATAAATTATTTATTTTAATATTTCTGAATAAGTTAACTTTTCCTATATATATTAAGAGGAAATATATATATATTTATTCACTTTAGTAGGGGCTAAATGGATACAATATGTGATTGATACCTAAATTACTCATCATGCTGAGTTTGCAACATACAGCAGGGGTTAAACGATTTCCTCCGCACACAAGTCGATCTCCGACAAGATGATCTTGAATGTGAACACTATTCTGAGCGGGATAAATGATCTTTTCTTAGCTGAATCAAGAGCTCAAATCGAGGGAACTTTCAAGACCAAACATCCAGCTTAGGTCATGGTCCTCAGCGTCGTATCGTCCCACGGCAGCAAGATGCCCCCTACTTCTTAAAACATATGCCCCAAAATTGTACTTCGTTTGGTGTATGGTCTGTTACAATATTTCTTACTTAGACAACAAAATCTCTTAACACAATACTTTTAATTAAATGACTTTAGAAATAATCGGACACTAAT
The DNA here is from genome assembly GCF_016086655.4 of Lepeophtheirus salmonis. Lineage (NCBI taxonomy): Eukaryota > Metazoa > Arthropoda > Copepoda > Siphonostomatoida > Caligidae > Lepeophtheirus > Lepeophtheirus salmonis. Next base: position 3,129 of record NW_027296592.1, on the reverse strand, counting down.
TCACTGGACCACCCAGTACTTACGTATATATTATGTTGTGTCTATATCCCTCAAATTACAGTTTTTGTCCATAAGACAGTGTTATCTTTTGGATGGCGTGAGGTCATTGGTAACACAATCAAAAATAATTTCTTAGCATATCTTTAAATAGAAATCACATGGAAATGAAATACAAAGTCCTATAGGACTAATAATAAATGTTTAAATAAATTGTAAACGAGGATATTGCAGGTATATGAAAGGATAATGAGCTTAAGACATCCTCAATGTATGGTTTTTTACACTATTGAGGTTCAGTTATAACTAAATGAAATAAAGAAAACGAAAGGAAAGGTCAAAGATTTACTATAGCAACAAATGTCCATATATTTTACCTGAGTTAAAAAGATAGAAAAATGTAATGTTTTATTTGATGTAGTAACTTCTAAAGGGGCATGTCTAAAAATAAACGATACTTATAATTAGAACATTGCTTGGAGACAAAACGCTTATTTTGAGAGCGTTGAAGGCATTTAGATCTTGGATACAAAAAATATTTATAAGTATAAATGAAAAAGAAATTTAGTAATTCCATATTCATTCAGGAGAAGCAAATCATGGGAATTACAATTCTTCTCAAACTCATCCCTTTATTGGTAAGTGACTCTAAATACGTATAAAGTACTCAAAAATTAATATTTTCCTAACTTTCTAGACTTTATTGGCCCTTGTTGTGGATGTTGTTTCTGCAAATCCTTTACTGGAGGATTATGTCGAAAGGAATCCATTATATGAGGTGGGAGTCATCCCTGATAGTCCATTAAAAAGTGTAGGATACAATATTCAAAACGAGGGATTTCGTCATTTGTTAAAGCGTGAGGCGAATCCCTTCCTAGGAAAGATTTTGCAATACCTCTCAAAAGGAAAATATAATAAACGTCGTCAAAATGGTGGTTTTGACAAAACAAATAGGAAAATTGTATATGGATCTGGTTATCGTGGAAGGCGGAACGTTTAATATACTTATACTTAGTTACATAATTTGCTGATAATTCATTATCAAGTTAGATTTTCTGAGTTCACTTATGAGGAAGTCATATTACTCCTCTTTTAGATTATTAAATATAGGAAGTACTCTTAAATAGAAAATCTAATTTAACACTATTTATTTTCATATTTATCTTCCTTATATATTAGAATAATTGTTCAGTGCCCATTTAGTTTAATATATATATGATACAAGTTGCAAAATGTACGAGTATAAACGGATTGGATGCGTTACAATTTGTAATTTTCACTAGCCATAGGTATTTGATTACAACAACACTCCTTTTAATTGAAATTATTTCATTTTTATTTATTGAAACTGCTTATTTATCAGGAATAAACGAGGTATACATTTAATTAAACTATTATTATGAACTATGAATTATGAACACATTCACAAAAAAATTATTGAGGAGTCAAAGAAGATTTGTTACAAGGGTGGCTCCAAAAGTACCCCACCCAACGTAGGAAAAACAAGTTGATTTTTCTACAGAATCTCATCTACCTTTATTCTCTTTTCCAAATGATGTTCAAAAAGTTCGATATTCTGTTCATAAAGAAAACTGTATTGCTCCTCAAAATAGCTATAAACTGCTAAAATCACTTCTTTAAAAATATACCACTAAGCTACTTTATTCACAAGTTAGCTTTAAACTTTAATGAATTAACTTTAGACATTGTCATCATGAAATAAAACTTTATTCCTGTCCAAAGGCGGCCGTTTTTGCTCTTCCACTTTCAGTCTGGATCCAACAGTACTGTTTAAGAGAATTTTACACAATTGCTGGAATTGTCCACCCATGATCGTCTTGACAGCTCGAGGCCTTGTTTTATTCATTATTTTACTTTGTAAAAGAAAAGACAGACTTACCCAAGTAAGAATTGGATATTCTTCTTAGGAATTAAAACTTTTGGTCATTGCTTTCATCAGTGTTGTGTAACACGAACCGAAATAGTATCAGCCCAGAATACATTGCAAATTTTCTTTGATCGCTTTAGACTCGTTTTTCCCTTTTGAGGTAGTACAAATCTATAGTATAATATGGCCAATTGCAATACTGTAGAATAAGCATTTGCAGTATATATTCAGATTTTTACAATGTCTTATCAAATGATCTGGTAATCAATATTGGACAAGATATACTTAGGTAAAAAATGGTTTAGCAAAAAATACGAAATTACTTTTTCCCTACACTAATAATCAAAGAACGATAAATTAATAGATCATTTCATTTGAAGGAAGTGATCTGGGGAGTAATCTAAGTATCTTTAATAAAATAAAGGTTCTAAACAAAATCTAAAATAATAATAATACAACATCCAATCTTTTTAAAAGAAATGGTTGAAATTACTATAATAACTTTATGTTTTACTGCACTGTAGTTAAGTAAAAACAGTTCTTTTTATATTTTTGAGAATGTTTGTATTGAAGGAAAATGTTCAATGAAGTATAGCAAATAATTAAAGTACCAATGGGACTACAAATTACTGAATCCATTTCCGCAGTTTAAGAATAAAAATTATTCTCAGTTTCTTCAAGCAATTCCAATGTCTATCGTACTGAAAGCTTCAAAATCTTTAAACAACTTATTCACAATTCAGAAGTGTGGTATAAGTTTATGACAATAAGAGGATTGAAATATGTGAACGCTCATCAAACTCTTTAAGCTTTTCAAGCCCTTAAATAAAAGCGAAACAAATCTTAAGTTTACAACAAATCGATGCGGCCACATAAAAAGATGATAAATAAATTGTAAGTAGCTTTTTTTTTGAATTTCTTACTTTATAATATTCAAAAGGAAAGATCAAAATAACTCAAGTTACTCAAAGCTCAATTTGTTCAACTGAACTCTGGAGCAATAAACAAACTTAGAATTTGGGAGTTGTTGCTGTTCTTCAAATTCTACGCCCATCTCAATAGTAATGTTATCCACAACATAATGTGACAAAATTTATTAAATTTTGAAATATACTTGAATTGTTAAAGTCAAAATTTTTATAAGAGTAAACACATAGTTTGTAATTGATTGAATTAAGAAAAGAGCACCATTATCAAATTCAAGGTGTGGCATTTAGACAGATTCTCAAAATATTTGAATAATG
>NW_027296591.1:0-1189 GCF_016086655.4 Lepeophtheirus salmonis | reverse complement strand
GTCTCCACGATATTTGGTTCCAACAAGACGTTGCCACTTGCCACACAGGGCACGTAACAATGGACTTATTGGGACAACATTTTGGTGAGCAATTAATTTCACGTTTTGGCCCGGTGAATTGGCCACCAAGATCGTGTGATATCTCATACCTTTGGACTTTTTTCTTTGGGGCTACGTAAAAGCAAAAGTTTATGTGGATAAACCAGCGATTATTGAAGCATTGCAAGCAAATATTGAGCAAGGTATTCGTGAGATTCTGGTCACAATGCTCGAATGCATCATCGAAAATTGGCGCCAAAAAATGGACCCTTTAAAGGCGAGTTGCGGCCAAAATATGAAGGGGATTATTTTCTACAAATAATTATAAAGGATTGTTTTTTCGGTTCATAATAAAGTTTTGACCATAATATAATATTTTATGTGTTTTATTTCTACAATCCAAAAACCTCTCGTTTTGAATCACCCTTTATTTTCTAGAGTGATATTTCGGCCCAGATTATGATCTCAGACAGTAGACCGAAATTTTACCACTCCCAAAAAGTGGACCAATTTCCTTTTATATCCTAATTTATGAGTTGTACAAATATGATATACTGGGTACACCGTAATTGTTTACTCATCTCCATTATGCAAATTTTGAGACGTTAAGTGTCATTTTCTTACAATATTCCGAGCTCAATGTTGTAGAACACATAATTAGCTGTCGATTGCTAAGGAAAACATGTTCCTATTTGCCACCATGAGTACACATTCCGAGAAGAGGATTGAAATTACATCGCTCGTCCGTGCAGGATTGTCCCAGAAGGCCCTCTGACAGCAGACTGGGACTTCGAGGAAGACGATTTATAATGTCTACATGCGTTTGAATGTCGAGAGGATTTCAAACACTCTCATGGAGCAGGCAGAAATCCTTCCGTATCCTTACCGCCTGAAGTCAACTTTCAAGAAAAAGCCGAATTCATCAATTGTTGAAATGACCAGGAAGATGAACAAGTCCCCATTAGGGATGTCGAGGGTTCTAAAAAAGGAAGGAGGAAACAGGGATCCTGTGGACTCATTGTGATCTTTTCTGATGAGAAGAACATAACTGTTGACCCTGTCTTACACAGGCAGAATGATGGAATAGTGGCATTTGGGAATGTAGAAGAGGAGCAGCTATATGTCTCCACCACAAAACAACCTGCTTCAG
>NW_027296590.1:0-1911 GCF_016086655.4 Lepeophtheirus salmonis | reverse complement strand
TAAACTTGATATGCTAACAACATGATTTTGCTATAAATTTATTAAAATTTAGTGAATTAAGTAACGCACTGATTTGAATTTAAACAATCATTATTTGCAACATTGTTGCAAATAATCTAGTCAAGCATTAGAATAACTCATTAGTTCCTAAAATGGAAGAAATCAATGATTTATACGAAAATTTATATCGATAATTTATTCTCTTTTCACGATTTTGAGATAGATTTTTTGATTCCAAAAAAAAATAAAAATTCAACTATAGAAGATGAGCACTTAGCAGAACGTCCAAAATTTCAGTATAAAAAGTATGTATACTAAGCGGAGGCAATGCGTCTGGTAAAACATCTTTAGGAAAAGCTTTATGTAAAATTCAAAACTTTATTGGCAACAGAGGAGAGCATTTATCTTTACCTAATAATATTATTAAAAACATCACTAACAAAGGTAAAACGTCAAAATTTGTAGTTGAGTACGCTACAAATGATAATAAATTACATCACTTAAAAGTTTCTTTTAATGCTTGTTCTGAAAAAAAGTATTCGCAACTTATCTCTATTGAATATAGCAATGTTAATATAGCTCAAAGTGAAACAGGGCCTCTAACAAGAAAAAAAAAATTAGAAAAAGTGATTTCATCCAAGGGGAAAACTCAAAATCAAAGTACTGGTTTATTGATTTTTCTGACTCATCGGATGCATCTATATTAAATAAAGAACAATTTAATCAGCAACCAATTATTGATGTTTCTGTTTGGAATTATTCTTATTCAGAGGCACTAGAGGATAACTTGCTAAAGCAATCACAAGTAAAAGACTTAGATTTAAATCTTTTAGAAAATATTAACAACATTTGATCCCTCCATCAAATCGGTTGAAAAATCAAAAGATGATGATAATGAATATCTCATTAATTTCATAAATAAAGATTATGTTAGATTGAATAAAGACGGGAGTTTAATGAACTCTTCTAGACTTTCGAGAGGGACTTGTGAAGCAATAAAAATTGCGCATTTTTACTCATGGATGATTAATGCAGAAAATCCCATCCTATATTTAGATGAACAAATGGCATTTAGTCACTCTGAGTTAGAACAAAAGATTTTAAATCTAATAATTGAATCACTTGGTGATAATTCTCAGTTTTTTTATACAACACATAATTATGATATTTTAGACCTTAATTTGCCCACACATAGTTACTTGTTTTTGAAAAAAGATAAAGATATAACAACAGCTATTGATCCCTGTAAATATTTTAAAAAAAACGATAGAAAATTATTGAATTATGTAAAAAATGATATTTTTAATGTAATCCCAGAAACTAATAATTTAGATGAGATACTGTTTGATTTATGAGTAAAAAAATATTTCTAATAGGAGAGGGAGTAACTGAAAATGTTTTTTAAAAGCTTTAAGTATTTCCGGAAGATTTCAAGAAGCCAACCTTACCAGGAAAGGATCAATAAATATTGGCGGCTGTTCAATGATTACTCCACAATTTATATTTTCTACGATACTGATTTATTAAAAAAAAACAACAGAGTCCACCCTATTTTTAGAAAATTTACAAAAACTCAAAACCCAAAAATAAAATTTCATTTATTACAGCAAGAAGAAAATCTTGAGGATGTTATCATAAACGCTTGCAGTTTAAGTGAGAAAAAATTATTAAAAACAATGAATATTTCTTCTATATCAGAATTAAAAGATAAAATAACTAAAAATAGTACTAGCTTTCTCAATCTGGTTGAAAAATCACCTATTAATTTAGCCTGAGATAAACTATGGGAGCATAAAAATTTAAACCAATCGATGAAAATATACAAAATTCACATTGTGATTATAAAGCACTAAAAAGACCCTTAAAAATAGGCGACTTCAATTACCTATTTTCAAAACTTCACAGTCAATC
>NW_027296589.1:0-540 GCF_016086655.4 Lepeophtheirus salmonis | reverse complement strand
CTGAGGAGTGAATGTGGTTGATGGAGTCGGAGTTGTCATCTTAAAAAACCGAATCATTTGCAAAGGGAATGGACGGGCTATCTCTCAATGACGTAGCCTCCCTATGAGTATCCAGGTTGGCCGACGTCTTCAACTTAATTTTTGGGGGTGAGGTCAGCCTTGAAGATTTCGCGAGAGATAGAATAACTTTCATTCGTAAAGTTAAAAAAACCCTAAGAGATTATAGACCCGATCACATTCATAGACCAACTTACTAGGGTCCTGCACAAGATCCTGGTGAAGTGGGTCGAGGAAATTTATCCTCTTTGTGATTACCAATTGGTCTATGAGAGGCTTGATGGATGGGGATAGGGAATGTCTACCCTCAATGGTATCCTTAGGGGAGCCATAAGGGAGAAAAGACTTTCGTGGTGGCATGGCTCGATATTCCCAAAACCTTTAAGTATATTAGGCATCCTTCCATAAGACTGGTGTGTCAGAGGTTCAAGGTCCCTTTAATCATAACAGATTACATCTGCTAGCTGTATAGAAAAACTTCGA
>NW_027296588.1:0-2029 GCF_016086655.4 Lepeophtheirus salmonis | reverse complement strand
CAGTTCATTGTTCAGTTACGTATTGCTACCATATTTCTCGAAAAAACTCAAATTTCGTCTATTTTATTACAAATTCATCTTTTAATCATCAAATATAGCACTTTGAGGACCTATAAAGGCGTTTGAGCAAAGAAATATCGCAATTTGAAGCTTTTTCATGAAATTCAAGTCAAATATGGCTTAAAATGACCATATTTCTCGAAAAAACTCAAATTTCGTCTATTTTATTACAAATTCATCTTTTAATCATCAAATATAGCACTTTGAGGACCTATAAAGGCGTTTGAGCAAAGAAATATCGCAATTTGAAGCTTTTTCATGAAATTCAAGTCAAATATGGCTTAAAATGACCATATTTCTCGAAAAAACTCAAATTTCGTCTATTTTATTACAAATTCATCTTTTAATCATCAAATATAGCACTTTGAGGACCTATAAAGGCGTTTGAGCAAAGAAATATCGCAATTTGAAGCTTTCATGAAATTCAAGTCAAATATGGCTTAAAATGACCATATTTCTCGAAAAAACTCCAAATTTCGTCTATTTTATTACAAATTCATCTTTTAATCATCAAATATAGCACTTTGAGGACCTATAAAGGCGTTTGAGCAAAGAAATATCGCAATTTGAAGCTTTTTTCATGAAATTCAAGTCAAATATGGCTTAAAATGACCATATTTCTCGAAAAAACTCAAATTTCGTCTATTTTATTACAAATTCATCTTTTAATCATCAAATATAGCACTTTGAGGACCTATAAAGGCGTTTGAGCAAAGAAATATCGCAATTTGAAGCTTTTTTCATGAAATTCAAGTCAAATATGGCTTAAAATGACCATATTTCTCGAAAAAACTCAAATTTCGTCTATTTTATTACAAATTCATCTTTTAATCATCAAATATAGCACTTTGAGGACCTATAAAGGCGTTTGAGCAAAGAAATATCGCAATTTGAAGCTTTTTTCATGAAATTCAGTCAAATATGGCTTAAAATGACCATATTTCTCGAAAAAACTCCAAATTTCGTCTATTTTATTACAAATTCATCTTTTAATCATCAAATATAGCACTTTGAGGACCTATAAAGGCGTTTGAGCAAAGAAATATCGCAATTTGAAGCTTTTTTCATGAAATTCAAGTCAAATATGGCTTAAAATGACCATATTTCTCGAAAAAACTCAAATTTCGTCTATTTTATTACAAATTCATCTTTTAATCATCAAATATAGCACTTTGAGGACCTATAAAGGCGTTTGAGCAAAGAAATATCGCAATTTGAAGCTTTTTTCATGAAATTCAAGTCAAATATGGCTTAAAATGACCATATTTCTCGAAAAACTCAAATTTCGTCTATTTTATTACAAATTCATCTTTTAATCATCAAATATAGCACTTTGAGGACCTATAAAGGCGTTTGAGCAAAGAAATATCGCAATTTGAAGCTTTTTTCATGAAATTCAAGTCAAATATGGCTTAAAATGACCATATTTCTCGAAAAAACTCAAATTTCGTCTATTTTATTACAAATTCATCTTTTAATCATCAAATATAGCACTTTGAGGACCTATAAAGGCGTTTGAGCAAAGAAATATCGCAATTTGAAGCTTTTTTCATGAAATTCAAGTCAAATATGGCTTAAAATGACCATATTTCTCGAAAAAACTCAAATTTCGTCTATTTTATTACAAATTCATCTTTTAATCATCAAATATAGCACTTTGAGGACCTATAAAGGCGTTTGAGCAAAGAAATATCGCAATTTGAAGCTTTTTTCATGAAATTCAAGTCAAATATGGCTTAAAATGACCATATTTCTCGAAAAAACTCAAATTTCGTCTATTCTCGAAAAAACTCAAAATTTCGTCTATTTTATTACAAATTCATCTTTTAATCATCAAATATAGCACTTTGAGGACCTATAAAGGCGTTTGAGCAAAGAAATATCGCAATTTGAAGCTTTTTTCATGAAATTCAAGTCAAATATGGCTTAAAATGACCATATTTCTCGAAAAAACTCAAATTTCGTCTAT
>NW_027296587.1:0-550 GCF_016086655.4 Lepeophtheirus salmonis | reverse complement strand
GGATGGATGCAGATCCAACTCCTCACTTCTCTCACCTCTTTTCTTCTGCTGTATATTGTTTGATAGAAAATATATATTTAATATATATAAATCTGTTTATAAATGATAAAATAACTACTACCATTAGTTTTATAGTCTTCAAATCAATGCAAATTGGAACATTAATAACAAACTAATTTTTGGTTTTCCTTGAAACAATAGTAAAATGTCGACCAAATACTATAGAGGATGGCAACGACTTAGAGCAGTTTCGATCCATTTTTCTTTTGGCTTCTCATCCTGAGTGGAGGAGTCCAAAGAAATGAATGTGGAAGAAAATATGTTGGAAGGAAACGGCTTCAATATTAACAAAAATATAAGGAAAGATATTGTGGCATCAGAAGCTGAGGACTCTAGCAAAATAAATAATACAAAAAGATAAAATGAAGTGAAGTTAGTAAGTGAAGTTAGTGGGACCATATTCAGAGAGATTAAAGGATGATGAAACGGAATTAATCATAATGCAAGATTGCCAATTGTAACGTTATCGAAGGAAGTACTCTTGAAAACA
>NW_027296586.1:0-985 GCF_016086655.4 Lepeophtheirus salmonis | reverse complement strand
GTTCAGGTTGATGTTATAATCTATCTATTATAGTCATCGTCTATGAAAAGAAAGTTTCTCATAAGTATAGATGATTTGAAAAGATTATCAGCCATCACAGAAGGGTTTCCAAATGTTTTAGGGAACAAAATTCAATGCTTAAATAAAGAGATGCGAAAATCAAGCAAGGTGTCAAGTCAGTTAAGTCAATCATCAAGAAAACAGATAAGACCAATATAGAAGCATAATTATTTTCTTGGAGAAATACACCCAGGGCAAATGGATTTAGTCCGACACAAATGATGTTCAACAGAAGACAACGTGGTTATTTGTCAACACTACCTAATGATTATAAAAAAAATCGATTCAAATGATGTTTTTGAGAAACAAAAGAAAACAATAACTACCGAGAATTTAAACGGTGATCCACCAGAGTTCAAAATTGGGAACACTGTATTGGTACAAAATCCTATTTCCAAAACATGGGACACTGAAACCGTGATCAAAGACATCCCAGATTATGGGAGATCATATATATTGATTAAGAATAATCGTGAATTGATTCGAAATAGGAAGTTCCTAAGGCTAAACAAATCAGAGATATTCTCTGAGAATCTCAAATCTGGAGAGGAAAACATGGAACATAGAATGTTGAGGAGTGACTGGAAACGAAAGAAAACTGTTGAATTTAATATTGATTTCTAAATTGTGTATATATATGTTTTTTAAAAAAAAAAGATTTAATGTCATTTAAAACTTTATGTATATTTCCTTAAAATCTTAGGATGGCATGCAGAGTTACGTGTTTATTTATGTATATTAAGTTGCGTTACATTTTATGCAAAGTCATTTTGTATATATTATCTTGTATATAATAAGAATAAAATAAGTAACTCAATAGGTAAAGAAGTGAAGAAATATTCCTAAGTGGAAGAACCTAATCACTGCAATTAATTACATATCATTCAGGAATTTCTTGAAATTCAAAAGTAATACTAATAAGATC
>NW_027296585.1:0-780 GCF_016086655.4 Lepeophtheirus salmonis | reverse complement strand
AGCTTATTGACCTATTTAATAGCTCTCAGTTCTTCCTTTTTGACTGGTTCGCCTTCAGTTAACATCCCAGCTATACTACTTTTACAGGTCGAGAGAGCAAACTCGAAGGCATGCGTCTTTGTTGAAGCTTTGGTGACATTTGATATGACTCCGAATAATAGTAAATGAGTTACGAATTTATCCTGTAGTCCAGATATGTTCTGGTAAATAAATTCCTTCATAATACAAAGAGAAGGGCAATCAGCCTAAGCATGTATTGATGTATTAAATAATTTCCCACATCTTTGCATGTAAAACTAAAAAATAGAAATCCTGTGAAGATTTGAAATTGCGAAGTAAAATTTTACCCATCATTCATTTTTGCAATTGAGCTCATAACTCACTTTTTCCATGATATCCCTAGGCTTAAAACTTTTGAAACTGGTTGCCTATTTCTTCAGTATCTTCCTTAAAATTTGATTCAAACGACAATCTCAAATGCCATAGAATGGGCATTATATGAAATTCTGCAGCTTTTATGAGTGGGCAAAAAATTTACCTTCAGGCCAACATTGAGTTGTTGCCTAAATTTGAATGGAAAAAACATTATTTGATAAAGACAAGCATTCCAATTTTCTGGGTTCTATAAGGGTTTTAAAATCAAACTTCATATTGCAATTTTGTCTCACCATGTCAATGGTCGAGGACGATGAAAAAGACGGTCTTGCTTCCCATAAAATCCTTTGAATTACTGCCAAAGATGGAGAAAAAATCTCCAGATGATTATTATGAAATCCGTTC
>NW_027296584.1:0-633 GCF_016086655.4 Lepeophtheirus salmonis | reverse complement strand
TGGTCAGAAGCCAATAAATTGTCAAATTATGGTTAACTTAATTTTTCTATTCACAGATGAAACAGTGTTCCTTTTTATTTGTATTTGTATTCGTAATAGGCGAATATTTACGTATTTAATTTGTTTGGTATTCTATAGTTTATGAAAGTACACTGTTCAACAGTAAAAATGTTACAAAAACAGTATATGCTCAATTTAATAGAGTTTGATCCCCTGATTACAAAATTGGCCTTATTTTTTCTCTTAGAGCCTCGTAGCCTTCGAGGAAAAGGCCATATTTTTTTTGGGCTATTTTTAATGTTCAAAGCTGTTTTAAGCCCTCGGCGTGGAAGATAAGGATAAATTATGTTAATATATTTTTAAACCAAATGTTAAAAAATTCTAAAACCATTTTTAAAATGTCAGCATCATACTTATAACTCGAGTTATCATTGTTTTAAGTGGAAAACAGGTGCTGTTTATTCAGGGGTTGGATAGTGTTAATTAAAATTGAGTACACTATCTTTTGAGACGTAATGATTTTACAAAAAATGTACAGACAATAAAGATATCGGTGCCAGTGATTCGAAAAACTTTGTAAGAAATATTCATTTCATCTTTTCACCTGCTAATTATGAATTCATATGCCGTTTA
>NW_027296583.1:0-2527 GCF_016086655.4 Lepeophtheirus salmonis | reverse complement strand
CCTCGTATTTCGATTGTTCATTAATGTTGCTGTTACTGATCGTGTTTTTGTGATAAATGTACAACTAAGGTTGTAAATCCTGGGATTTTTTAGCGTGCAAGTTTTGTTATTTCTGGCAACCTTAAGAGTCTAAATATAATGTGTTACTAAGATTAATTTATATATTTCTGTTCTTTGTACTGTAAAACAAAAGATTTAAGATTATTGTTGAAAATTCTAAGGATTTTTGTGCTAGGCTATCATAAGACTGTTTGTTTTTTCTTTTTTTTCAAAGCTGAATTACGCCAAAACTTCCAAATCTTTCTTGTCATTTTTTGCATCACGTATCCAGTTAAGTTTGTCATTGGCTTATTAGTTTATTTACATGTTAGACACCTATAGTATGAGGTATTTATTAGACATTGAATGCACACAGAAGTGTCTCAAGGTGCATTAATCCATTATGAATCAATATTTACGGTGATAAAGATATGCTCCTAGAGTTATAGAAAATATGACTTGCCGGTATGCTAAAAAAAAACCCAAAAACCAACATGGTAATCCTTACATTTTTAAGAATGTTTTGAAATAGAGCAACTTATGTTTCATGAAGTATCATTAATAGCTGTGAGCAACTATGAGAGATGAGGAAATATACACAAGTTCCATTTCGTATCGAGCAAAGATAATCAAATTAAATGTTTTAGGAGAATACTAAAAAGTATTGACGATAAAATATAAATTCAAAGAATTCGTGACCAGTAAAAGTCATACAGCGTATGTTTCTAAACAAAGGATTAGTTTTTGTGTAGGGCTGTAGAGGGAGTACTGTGCAGTCGGGACAAGAGATGACTAGTCGATGAGAGACGGATATGAATTATTTATTGACAATAAATGACACCATGATAAATCTAAATAGTGAGAAAGAATGGAATCCCAATCCTTAAATGCAATTTATATCTTGGAAAAATCTTAGTCTTCTTCTTCTATTTCGTAAGATATAAACACCATAAATTGTTCATATCCGTCTCCGTCGATCACTAGTCATCGATGACTCATCCCTCATTTCCAGTGGGGACTACCGACTGCCCAGGCCTCCCTTTACAGCTATACACTACACAAGTTCTTTAGAAACATAAACCGTATGACGTCACTAAATATCCATCTTCAAATTGGGAATTAAATGTCTGAGGGATGCATTTTACAGGGAATTAATTAACTGAGAATGAAATTACTAGGAATGAAAAGACAAGGAATTAATATAATAAAAATGAAATCACCTAGAACCCAACGAATTATGTAGCAGTATATGTATCCCAATTCACTAACAGTGGGTTAAAGTCATGTTTTTGATAACATTGCTTTGAGTTTGGAATGGTAAGAGGGTTGTTGTGTTTTTAACTTTCATTACATCCGGGAACTTTTCCTACAAAAATAAAGGCCAAAAATTAGTTACCAATTATGTTATTTCTTCTTAACTGTGAAACTATTATTCAATAATGATTGTTGGGAATTATCCACCCCTTTAAAATAAGCAAATAATAATTCAACCAATCAACATTCAGAGCACTGAGTAAGAGGACAAAAACACAAACATTGACATCTGACAATAAAATAAAGTATAAATTTTTGTGTTAGTGAGGTTACGCCGTGATATATATCACGTGTACAAGTGGGGATTTTGTACCATTTATAACTTGTAAAAAGGAAATTGTACAATATGCTTATCCAACAATTAGTACGGCTTTATCTTGCTAACACAAAAGTACCCTCTGTATTTAGTTGTCAGCTGTGGGGTCCCTCTTCTCCCTTGATACGTCTAAACTAATTCATAATTTATACTTTTTCATAAATACAGAAAGTAATCAGCTATTCTATACATATGCTCCGTTTCCAGAAGAACAGAATACAATTTCTCCCTCGTCGTTTGTATAATATATATATATATATATTGGCCATTTTATTATTTCGATGAATAAATTTTTGCTATTTCTTTATAGAAATAATATCTTATCATAACTACCCTTTTAATCAAATATTACTAAGTCATATTATAACACAGTATCGAATAAGATACTATGTAGATTTTAATAATATGTATTTTATTTTAGAAATGATGAAGAAATAATATGACAGTGATAGTTTCCGAGGTTATAACATTTTTTACCTTAAAAACAATCCCCAAATTGGTAGCTTAATAAAAATATATAAAAGCAGTTTTTATTGAGTCTACTTTGTCTCTGAACTCTGCTATTTAGGCTGAAAAAGGATGAATAACAATACTACCTCTTATGTAGGGACCCTCTTTACTTATTGATAACACATTGTGATGAAGAATATATCATAGCTTATATCATAGAATAATATAAAAATATGTACCTCCAAGGAATTTTGTTCCATTTTGTATTTTTAAAATATTCACATTTTTTATGGGGATGCACCAGCAATTTAATCAACATTACCATGATATTTTTCTGATTTCAATACTCATTTCATGACGTCATGTCCTTTAAAAGGAAGATCGAGGGGATCGAAGGAATATATTTCC
>NW_027296582.1:0-950 GCF_016086655.4 Lepeophtheirus salmonis | reverse complement strand
TATAACTATAAAATCTAATAAAATAAAGGACCTTACTTGGATGCTAATATCGTTTTTATTTTTCTTCAAATACTTTTTATCATAGCTGAACTTATACAATAGCCTTATATTTCAATTTTTTTAAATGCCTGAAAAAGGTAGATTTTGATTGATTTATGTTCAATTAAGTTTACAATATTTTTTAAAAAAATTAATAAGCTGGTTAGTTTGCGTAAATATAGGTCACATTAATATTCGGACGAAAAAATTAATAACATATGAATCTATATAATTACTAATTTACATGTATATACAAATTACATATAAATTATGTAATGATACAGACTCATAGATATTTATATTTTTCGTTGCAAATTTATAGCTATGTTTTAATAAAATATTACAAAGCAGTATAAATATACAACAAGTATTTTAATAAAATGAAATGTCCAATAAGTGACGTGGGTAATATGTATCTCCACCAAATCATCCAAATTAGCTATTATTCAAAACCTTATAAGATGTGAGATGTTAAATTTTCAATTAATGTTAATATACCTACAAGTTTGATAAACATTAAATTCAAAATAACTTCGATTAATGGTTTAATGTATTTATTTAAATGGTTTCTTTAAGAGTATTTACATCGGGATGAAAAAAAACAAATATACTTTTTTGCTTAAACATTATGAATGACTTAAAACCCGAATAATTAGATTTTACAGCCAAAAGTTAGGTGCGTAAAGCTATATTTAATTGTGATCAGACCTGATTCCTAGCCTCTGGAGCGGAAGTTTGATTTTTTGGTAATAAATTGATTTTTTTTTAAAATAAAACAAGATGGATTACCCGTGTCTAAAAGTTTATTTTTTAAAGGAATAGGGTGTCAATTCGAAATATAAGGCTGTGTGTATTTTATTATAGGACGTAATAAAAAAAAAGATTAGCCATTTCTCTTTTTAAATTTTTAT
>NW_027296581.1:0-1500 GCF_016086655.4 Lepeophtheirus salmonis | reverse complement strand
TTTATTACATTATTTTAAGGGCCATAAGAAGAATAGAAGTTAAAGAACTCAAAAAGTGTCACGAGTAAATCCCTCTTGAGATTGGAATCTCGTATCTAGGACAAGCTTTTATCAATTATTGGCAGGAATAACTCCGATGTCGATCCCCAATTCTACTCTGAGTCCAACAAGGACATAGAAATCAACATTGAGAATGACAATAAAAACCAAGAGGAAAGAATCCCTTTTTATATTATTAATTGAAAAAAGAGTTTACATTAGGCCTATTTGCGTTTACGATATTAAATTGAAATACACCAGACCATATTAGGTTTTGATGCCACTCACTCTTATTTGAGTATTCTTTAACATATTTTGATTTCCCCACCGACTTAACAACAAAAGTTATTATACCTCGAAGTGGGTTGCATCTAGTGTAGTACATTTTAAAATCGAAGGGAAGGCATGATGTACATGAACTTAAACAGGAGGAAGACACTTTAGATCGGATATCCTTTTAGCATATTACGTCTGGTTGTAGAGTGAGAATCCTTTTCGTCGTAGCATGTCTAGTTCTCCTTTCTCTCCCTCCTTAGATATTTACTGAAACTATTCCTTTCATACCCATATTCCTTTTGATGTCATCTGCATAATATGATCTACAGATTTTGTAATTCGCTGGTAATTGACTTGACTCCTTTTGAAGCCTATTAAAATGCATCATGTTAAAAAATAAAAAAAAAAAAAATAACACAATTATTATCTTTTTACAACTTTATCGGAGGCTCGGACCCACTATCTATAATAGGAGACACACACCCTGATTCTAAATTTTTTAACTTTGAGCTGTGTTTCCTTGACATCGGGCGACAGCCCCAAGTCCAGAGTGGATCTCTTAGAAGAAGATCCTGACATGCTTCTAGTTGATTTAGCGTAATCGCTTATTTTGACAGGTTTCTTCTTTTTTAGGGGTCTTGGCAATTCCTCCGTCCCATCTTTCATCTTATAAGAAGATATAATTTTCCCTTCATCATCAGTAAGATATATTAGACCAAGGAAGTGTATATCTAACTATAGATTTCCATTATTAGAAACATTTTCAGTCAACTGAGAAGATCCATTTTGCTTGTCTGCCTCTTTTTCTACTGCAGTTTTCTGGCTCATTTACTACACAGTTCTCAGTATATAATGATGAAGGAGTAAGGTTATTTGTTTCAATCGTCTGTATATGATATAGCCACTAAACACACCTATTGGTACATTCTCTAGCAAAATGGCCTGATTTATAGCATTTTGCACAAGTAATTTCTTGTTGTGCATATGTAACCCTAGTTTTGAACCCCTTAATTTGGAGAAAACTTGATATTTCGTATATCTAAGTGACCTTAATCATAAAGTTCCCATTACTTATTCCTTTAAGTATTCCATCGTGGAGTAACACTCCTTCTCCGGGATTGATACTTCTCCAAATTTCTTGATAGCGTCTCCAATACCATTAATGGAAACATCTTCATGCGGTGA
>NW_027296580.1:0-1141 GCF_016086655.4 Lepeophtheirus salmonis | reverse complement strand
GACAATTCCACTTGATTCTCAATGTGTGGAGTTGAATCTTGAACTCTCGGTAGTCATTTGGATGAATACCTTTTGTTGAGGGAAAGATATGAGAAGAAAGCAAAAGATTATTTATCCAATAATATGCTCCACCTCATCTATGAATTGAATATTATAATATTACATCAATGAGAGATTGTATTTAGCAATAACGGAGTTGTAAATCGTAAGTTGTTTGTTCCTTAATCCTAGCATTGTTGATGTTGGCCATTTAGGGAGCCTAGAAATGCATGTTGTATAACAATGAACACCATGTTATTATTAATATTAAGGAAAATAATTAACTATTGGATGTCAAAATGGGACCAATAAATAAAAGGACTTAAACTTTACTGACTATCAAGAAGTAATTCTGCTATTGCCAAATTTTATAATATATATCTGATCCAAATATGCCCTAACATCGTTATACAATCTTTTTATAGAAAATAACTATTATAAAGTAAAGAATAATATATTTTTCTTTAATTATCCAACTGTTCTTGTACCTAATTGATAAAAAATGTGTATTCAATAAATTTAAAAATATGTACCAACATAGTAAACTTAGGTTTAAAATGGAGATTTTTGACGAGAACGATTTTAATTAAAAAATTAAACGTTTTACTGCGTTAGGATTTTTACTGATTCCAGATGTAATGGATGGATTAGTCTATTATAGTGTTGAAACGGGTTAATCAAAGCTTCCTACAAGTAATAGAATAATCAATATCACTGAAGACTATTATTACAAATGAAGTTGCATATGCAAATATCATTATATCATAATGTGAAAATACACTCAAAAATTCATTGAATGAGTCACTTGTTAAGGTTATTATAACTTAGCTTAAGATCCCTTGGAGGTATGAATTTACAGTTCTAGATATATAGCCCCGAGGATTCAAGTTTCTTTAGTGATTGCATAATGCAACCTGCTTCCTACTCTGTAAATTTGAAAGAAGATTCATGAATAGACTAAGAACATCGTTTTCATCTCTCTATTCCAATTCTAGGAGGCTCCAAATGTCCTGAGCTTTACAGTTTTCCTTGCTACATCTCACTTTTTCTCTTGTACTCCTACGATCTGACTTTTGAGTGCCTCCTAGAATCATCTCAGTAA
>NW_027296579.1:0-497 GCF_016086655.4 Lepeophtheirus salmonis | reverse complement strand
GACCATCTTTAACTACATCCTGAACAATAAAAAAAGCATTTAACTCTGTTATTTCAATATAGACTGATATCGAAAGAAAACTTACTCTCACAATGTCTTCCTTTTTAAAATAGAAAGAGCTCATAAACAGAGTGAAATTTATATTAATAGAGCGACGTAGTTTAGTGGACACCAAAATCAAAAAGAATTATTCTCTTGTACCAAACTAATTAAAGGCAATAATTATTCAGCATCGTTTTAAAGAATTTTGTGATAAAGATAATTAATCTGTTTTTGACTCGAATAATATAATTAAATTTTTTTTTTAAATTCTAAAAAGACACCAGAGACCCCAAAAAGGTATGGTTGATTAATTTACCTATAGCCTGTATCAGTAGCATTTAGATATAAGAAAAAATATATGATTTGGACATATTTGCTTTATAATTATTGGATTCGAACTTGAAGTATTATATAAGCAATGAAGATGGATTTATTTCAAAATTGAATCTTGTATC
>NW_027296578.1:0-38293 GCF_016086655.4 Lepeophtheirus salmonis | reverse complement strand
TACCAATTCCAAAAATACGGGCCAGCTATTAAAGACATCAGATTTTAATCACTGCACATCTACATAAATAGTTACATAGCGTGATTATTACACACGGCATTAACTCACGCGTTGCTATTTTTATTGTGTCATACTATCATACAGTTGATAGTTAGCTAATTCTTTGCAACTATTAAACAATTGTTCACAGTTTAAAAAGATCTAATTATATTTAAATCAATCAAAGTTCAGAACCGTGAGCGGACTAGAGGCAGAAAATATTCTTGCCAAAGGACATTTCGCCTAGAAGATTTTGGACATCTGGCCCAAAAATGATACTAAATGTATTAAAATATACGATTGCATATTTTAATTCAATTTAAAATGATATTATGATAAATAAGTGTTGGTCATATGCTATATGAAATATAGGTAAATTATTGAGTCTTCAATTGTAGAAAATATTCTCCTATACAACCTAATGGCTGGGGTTCCTTGATGCTCAGGGAATTGGTGGCGGAATAATTTACCCTACCTTGGGAAGTAGCCGGTCATATACACAACCATGGCGTTGGGTGTATTCTAGCATATTAGAAAAGGTCCTTTTTGCTTAGAAATGTTGAAACAGTAGAGTTTAAACCGTCCCAGCACTTCACATGTACAGCCTGATGGACGGGGTGTATTTTGGGATATTAGGAGGGTTCTTTGATGCTCAGGGAAGTAGCTGCAGAAGAATTTAACCTGCCTCGGGGCGCAGCAGTTCATCTACCCAAACCGTGGGTCGGGATATTTGTTAATTAGAAATGCCTCGGCGCTAGATTCGAAATACTTGGTGGAATACTAAAGGAACTTGGTGTGGGATGAATGAGGAAGGACGGATTGGGATTTTCACGAATCTTTTGAAGGACAAGGGGATAAACATCTCACGGGTCGAGGGAGCTAAGTTACAGACTATTTGAAGCTAACAATAGAACCAACTTGTTTACTTCTCTCCTAAAATCTAATACTCATTTCAGGGGTCTAAATCCCCCATGGACTATATGAAAGATCTTATATCAGAGGACTCTCTACAAGCCGTACAATCTTGTCCTTATGGAGAAAAATGACAAAATCGGTGCCTATGGTTTGTTTTACTACGCTCAAGGATTCAACGGTAAAAATATAGTTGATATTATACTTTAAAAGAGGTGTGGATTTGGACTAGAGACTTTCAACTTGGCTCACTTTCATATTTTGAAGACTTACGACTCGATAGTCATTTCAATTTTTTCAAAGACAATTAAGTACTCTTTAGAATATATTTTATTTTCTGTGGACTTGCACTTTAAGATAGAACCGATCCACATTTTCTAGGATCCGGGTTGGTTCGGATCTTTAGACGTAAATATTCGAGTAAATTTTGGGTATCTAAAAGTTTCGTAACCAGATCCGTAAAAAAAATTTAGATGGATACTTGTTTTGAATTTTAGGAGCATTTTACTCAAAGTTCAGACATAAACAAAACAGGATCCGGATTAAGTTTACATTTTATTTCAGTTTTTACTATTAGATCATGAATATTATTTATTAATAGAATAATTACTATAATAAAATTGGACGGTGCCAGGAAAAATGGCGATGGGAAAAATGGATAGAAAAAACAGAAGAAAATGAGTAAGTAGAAATAATTACAAGATTATTTTAAACTGATACTAGCGCGAACACGCTATTTTAAAGATAGCCAATGAAAAATTAAAAAGATTTTATTCATATTTAGATTGTTTATGTTAAAATTCTATCTTAAAGCGATCTACTATAAACTATGAAAATATAATAGACATATTTTTATTGTAAAACCTCATTGTATACAGCATTTTTTTTTTTTTTTGTTTTCTGTCCATTTGATGTAAATATAATCAAATCTGCACACCTTTGACACTGTTCAAAATGCCTTATATAATTAACCATGTGAAAATACTGATTTTGGTAAATATAAAGCAATTTTTCAAATGTTTGACCTTGTGATTTATTTATTGTCATTGCCATTGCTAACTTGTCATGTTCATTCTTCAACCAGAATGAAGAGATATCCTAAGACTAACACGCTAATCCTCTTCTTCTTCATTTACTTAATTCCCTTTTTTAATTCGTATTTAATATACGTTCTCCCTTTTCCGTTAATAAAATAATTCGTTTTGAGGATTTTTAATTATTTTTTGGTTGATTTTTGAATTGAATAGCCATACATTAAAAAACTTAGAGAGACAGGAAATTGATATTGTTTTAAGAAAAAACAAACTTTCCCTCTAGAGCCCATGAATTGGGTCTCATCAGAATATAACATCACCCTATGTATGTAATTCAGTGCTAAACAATTGTTATTTTTGTCTAAAGTCTGTATCCGTCTCCATTTTTGAAATAAATACATTTTTATCATTGTTTTTCTATGTAGGACGTACATCACACACAAGCAAGAATTTTTTAATACTATTTAGATTGGTAATCAATGATGTAAATTCGGTGTGTTTTTTAGCTGGCCCGTTAATTTTTAATTGGTAGTATAAAGCAGAATTTTTCTTGTACATATCAGTTTTCATTATTATTTAATTATGGATTAGTAACCCTCCTTCTTAAATAGATTCAATATATTCAAAACCTATTTCAACGTTCGTGTGCGCTCATAAAAGACGGAGCATAACCATTAGGATTTGTTGCAAATATATAATATTAAGTTCTTTTCGGACTCAGAGTAGAATTGGGGATCGACAACGGAGTAATTCCACCAATATCCTTGTTTATATCTTTTTTCTCCTTTCTCTTGTCAGAGCAGATTGCAGTTGATCTAATCAATCGTCATGAGCATTATTCTTTCTCTCTTCCAAAATATTTATCTAATTGTCAGGGTTACCATGTTGATTTTCGTTTTCTTTTTTAACATACACATTCTATACTGGATGTTTATCCTTGATTATATATACATTAAGATAAAAGAAAAATAAACAAACACGACAGCCGTTCGAATGGAAAAAGTGCAAATCAATTAATTATCCGTATCATTTATAATTTCATTATTCATTGACATGAAGGATTATTCATATTTGGCAAAGAAAGCGTTACAAGGCGAATACTTACAACTACAAGGCAGACACGGAAAGGTGAATCCTCCTGACACGTTTATATTGATTATTCATGTCGTTGCCTTAATTGTATCACTCAACCTTTACCCAAAGAGAAACAGAAAAAAAAGGCCCAAAATCATCTGGTAGTTAGCCTAATAAGTCAATCATACCAACTGTTTTTGTGTTTCTTAGGTACTTCAACACTATCATTGTCATATTATTTCTCTACAATTTTTAAAATGAATTATATATATATGTTAAATAATATTTAAATCCTACATAGTATTCTATTCGAATTATTATAATATTTTTCGATCTCCCAACAACTTAGTAAGTGGCTTGTGGTCTGACAGCACCAACAATTCATTACAACCTTAAGGTATCTGATTTGCTTCAATGACCAGGCCACAACTAGCATTTCTACTTCTACAGGTGCATTTCGTTTCTCCGTCTCGGATAAGAAACGTGAACCAACAAAGGTCACCATCCGGCTGTCATCACAACATTCGGGAAGCTCAGAGTTTCTTACACAATGCTTCTGACTTCTGAACAAGACTTCCGCAAGACCAATCTGTCCTAAGGTACATAAGTTTACTTTGATCATATATTTGAACTCCTTCTTTAATTTTTTAAAACTAGATTTTTGCCTTTCAAAAGCCTCGTTCAGTACACTGTTCCAAACAAACATCATCATCCAACCATAATGGGAAACTTGGTTAATAAGTTCAAACCATGATCGAATATCAGTTATAGGTTTATTAATACGACTACATTGTTATTTTTTAGATCAAAATATTTTTATGATATATATGACTAAGCATTTGTTACAATATACGCTGTAACTGTTTTTCAGATATACATACAGATAAACTCTGATGAGATGAAACTCTAATAAGATGTTCCATTCAATTTTGATATGATTCATTGGTCAGAAGTGCAATCTTTTAATCAAAATTTTGAGCTTATTACTCTTGCAAAATACGATTCCTCTTTTCTGTATCAAAATTTATGATGAATATAGATCTTATTTTCTAATTTTATATTTATTACGTCTTCCAGGTCCATTTGTTAATTTTGAGAGGCTATCTGTAGCCTAAAAAAAATCCCAATGTTCAAAAATTAATTCTCCACATTTTTTCCAAAAAAAAATTCAATATTATGAGAATAACTGTGGATTTTTAAATTTAATTATTAATTTTTTTCCCCTCAAAAATTTAATTATTAATTGTTTTCCTCCCAAAAATTTAATTTTTTTTTCAAAAAAAATTTGAAATTTTTGGAAATAACTTTAGATTTTAACTGAAAATTATTTTTCAAAAAATTCAATATTATGAGAATAACTGTGGATTTTTTCAAATTTAATTTTTAATTTTTTTCCCCTCAAAAGTTTAATTTTTTTTTCAAAAAATTCAAATTTTTGCAAATAACTTTAGATTTCTGAAATTATTTTCCCAAAAAATTTTAATTTAGTGATTATTTGTGAAAAAAATCATAAAAACCAAACCCCTTTCCCAAAAAAAAGAAATAGATAGATAAATATGTAATCATTTAGACGTCCTTGAAATCTATTGATAGATACATTGTTTACAAATACTACTATTAATATGTTTAATCCTTCCTAAAAAATTCTGCCATTATCTCAAGAAAGACAAAAAAAAAAAAAAAATTATTAATTTTAAGAGTGAAATACCTCCTTAAAAGATGTACTAATTCATCCAAAAGGATGTCATTTTTCAAATGAAAAATCTAGGTTTAGAAATTAGATAAAAATATGTGCTCTTTCATATTTTTTATTTATTTTTGTTCATTAATTAAAAGCCAGTCGTTGTATTAACATCTCCTCTTAAATAAGAATTATCTCCCATCTTTGGTGTAAATTGTTTTAAAATGCACTATAAAATAAATATATATGAATTTAAATATAATTATTATATTTTCCCAAACTAATGCAATTATAAATGCAGAAAATTTCTCCCTTTATAACAGTAATTCATTTCTCTTCACTAAAATAATATAACAGACAGCTGATATAAACAAATTCAGTAATACCGTTAGTTAGAGAGTAAGTATCAGGTGTATTAAAAGAAACCCATAATTTTTAATAGATATTTCTTCCAATAATGTTTACCTCCTTGGCAATTAAAAGATTACTAACATGACGGTCGTACTCGATGATTTACAGTATTTTATTTATATTTTTGACAATTGGCAAGGACTACCTGATGCTGATCCTCAATTTTACTCTGAGTCCAACAAGGAAGTACAAATATAGCTCCCTAACAAATCCTCAAGGTTACTCTGTGTCTTTTATGAGCACAAACGAATGTTCAATCCAGTTGCGTATGCATCAATGATAGCTTCTTGTATGTATTGATGCGGAAGTTCACTCCTCAGGGATTAAACAATAACAGTAGTGATGGGAAGATTAAAAAAATCCTGATGCAGATTCCGATACAATTTTATTTAAAATTCCCAATACCAATTCTTTAATATTTTATATAAAAGTTAAAAAATATCATTTTGCTATCAGGGGCGTCCACAAATTAAATATTATTTTCTCCAATGACAATAGAAGTACAAGGTTGTACCACAACGCGTGCACGACTTCCACCACGCTTTTAATATTGACGTCATAGTAGATGAGGGCTTGCGTGTTTTGTCAGATTCAGTTTTTCTTCCTCAGCAGTCGGTACAATATATCAAATTGAAAATTCTAGTAATTGTGACGTCATAGATTATGAGTGGTTGCGTGATTTGTCAAAATCTGCCTATCTTGACCAACAGTAAGGTACAATAAATGAAATTGAAAATTCTAATAAGCCCGATTACACGAGGGTCTACCTTGTATTTCTATAAGTATTGGTATTTTTATTAACCTTATGTAGCTATACAGTAGTTATGTACAAATATTGATCACGTGGTCTTTTTTTCGTAACTTTGTTATAAGCTTTGCCTCTCCGTATTCAATAGCAAAGTGACGATTAAAAATGATTAAATAATTATATAACACATCTAGCTTTCTTTTCTTAAAAGTAAGTAAGTTTCAAAAAATAAATGGAAAGCAATTCTGTGGAAAGCTTTTTTTAGCACCTGTGTTTCTATCATGTATCTACTTGTGCATTGTGTGCACGTAGCTGATTCAATTGGGCAGTTTCACGATGAATAATATCACAAAATTAAAGTAGAAACTGTACTCGGTGAATGGAAGATACAACAATAGTTATATTCTACATATATATATTGTCTGAAAAATGCCCTTGAATAAAATATGGGTTCTGAAGAAGAAACTCGTGTCCGGGAGTCCACAAGAGGAACATTTCCTTCTCAATGATGAGCAAACCCTGGATCTACGAAAGGGTGAAATCCTATGTCGTACTCTTTTTCTTTCTGTTGATCCCATTACAAGGCTCTATATGACATACGCAATGGATCCTGGGGATCCATTCCCTGGCCGTCAAATCGCAAGAGTTGTGGAGAGTAGACACAAGGACTTTCCTAGGGGCAAAGTACGTATATTTTTCTCTGTTGAAGTTATTCCCAACCTTTTATAAGTCCAGAGCATTTTTTTATATTTTATGCAGGACCAGGGGTGAGCCCCCCAACAAAAACAGTTGAGTTTCTTAATTATAGGGCCGAACTTTTCCTTTAGTCATTACTTTCTTTCCATTGATGGAGTTTCTTACATTTCTTTATGATCATGCCTATGAGTAACGTGCCATTGGTCAATGAATTCTTTTTCAGATCTATAGCTGAGAGACTACCGTAAATACTTAAGGTAAAGTTCAAAACTATTATTAGGGATGCCATTTTTGTCAAGAAAAAAGGAGTGCAAGGAGAAAGTGTGAGCAAAGACTTGTTGTATTACTGAATTAAGACCCTTGTTACTATCAGCTGATTGGTATATGATATGTAATGTAGCAAAATCCCAAAGAGAAAAAATTTATACGGAAAAAGTTCCGTCTGCAAAAATGTTCTGTACCAAATTACCGGTTAAATGTTACGGCATATAAAATTTGCTAGACCAATGTTTTTAATATTATATGCTGTGTATATGTAAAATAGAGTTTGTGTGTGTGTGTCCTTTATTGGTGCGCACACCATTGAACCTAGGTGGCTTAATCTTTGCATGGGTGCCTCTTTTGAACCTGGCCAGTATAATATGAGGGGTCCCATTTAGGAAGGGTCATATAAGGGGCCTTATTCTATGCCCAAAATACAAAAACTATTTTTAAGAGCTCAAAGATACTAGATAGGAGGTTGAGTTATTGAATTAAAAAGTGATAGGCGTCTCATAAACGAATAAGTACGTTTTCTAAATTCATTCAAAATCTAAAAAGTTATGGACAGTTGTAGTTTCAATTTTTTTCAGGTGCAAAAAAAAGGATTTCCAATGGAATATTGGATTTGTAGATAAAAAAAGTTTGTAGAAATTTGTCCGGAAATTCGTTTGAATATAAATGTCACAAATAAAAATTGATATTTAATCAAATGTACGTCATTTTCTGAATAATTCTCTTTATTCACAAGCTCCAATTTTCAATTCTTAATAAGAAAAGCCACAAAACTATGCATTGTGGACATAAAATTCAAAACTATAACATTGTAAGACTGTATTTTTTTCCGGCACATTTTAATAAATAATTTTTGCAATATTTGCAAAATGAATAAGTCACGAGGGTGATTTTTTCGCCGACATTATTCTCTATAACTTTTTTAGTTTTGCAAGTACAAAATAATCTTGGTAGCTTTGTGTTTCTCTTTACAATACCAATAAATGCTATTCACTACTTTTTTGCAACTTTCTTCGCGAATTTGGATTTGCAAACTTTTGGACAAAAATAAAAGATGGACTTCTCATCTATAAATTTTTTTTCATGCAATCTTATTTAAAGTTTATAACTAAAAACAATTTCAATTCATAATAATACATTTCATAATATATACAGGCGCTATATTATAATGCCCACCCGTACCAAAGGAGTCAAACCATCAAGGAGAAATGACATTGACCATTGTCAATGTGATTTCCACTCCCTCCTTGTCACGAGCAACGCCGGGTAACCCTTTGGTAGTATATTTATATAATATCTCGTGCTCGGAAATAATCCTTCTACAGCTCTAAGCTTAGAGGAAAAAGGCTCCAACCATATGTGGAATATGAATTTTATACTGGGGGGGCACTGCTCTAGTTAACTTGTTTTTATAATTCAACTTATCATTTTAATATTATTTCTTAGTTAATTTGTGGATCTCTAGGATGGCAAGCATATTCTGTGATTCAACCTGATGTTGTTCAAGACATGTGTGGTCATAAAATCCCTCTTGTTGCGGATTTGCCCTCACAGTTGGAACATACAAAGTTGCCAAAAACTGCTGCTTTAGGTATTTTGGGTATTCCTGGCGTGACTGCTTACATTAGTTTAATCCATGCTTGTAAGGTCAGTGGTGGGGAAACAGTGGTCATATCTTCCGCGGCTGGACAAATCGGCCACATAATTGGACAAATAGCTAAAATATTGGGATGTCGTGTTGTTGGTAATCACCATTCATTCCTTATTACCAGGGCCTGATTTTTTTCAAATGACCTTTTTCAAGGTGTTTATTAGAAAATAATATATTTTGTTAGTTGCAACTCGTATATACATGGAAATTGTACAATTAGCAATTTCTTTGTCTTAAAATGCGTTATTTAATTATAAAAATGGTCATTCAAATTCAAGGACGTATGCAGGGAGGTGGGCTGGAGGACCTTTAGCCCCCACCCCAAATTATGTAATTTTTTTTATGATTAGCTGAGGATTTTTGTATTTATTTTCAAAAAAAAAAAATTCCGAAAAATATATAAAATATTAATTTTTTCGGAAAAAGATTTTCAAAAGTTTATAGCTATTCAAAGAAATTTAAACTTTTTGGGAAAAAAAGTTAAAAAATTGAATTAAATTTTTGTGGAAAAAAAGTTGAAAAATTAAATTAATTTTTGGAAAAAAAATCAAATATTATACGTTCTAGTATAAAGAAGAATCCCTTAATTTGAACAGGCTACAGCCCCTCCACCCCACACTCTGTAGACGCCCCCGATAACTGGAGGGGCTCAGACACTTTCCTCTGTCCTCACTCCCTCTGGTGATTGCAAGGTTTCCATTGCACCTTACATGCTTTTATCATCTCTTTTTCTTCATCTCTAGGCTATACGGGTAATTCAGACAAGGCTTCCTGGCTTAAGACAGAACTTGGAATAGATAATGTATTCAACTATAAAACACAAGAGGTTGAGACTACTCTAAAAATTGGAGCTCCTTATGGTGTAGACATATTCATTGACTCTGTCGGGGGTGCCTTTCACAGCAAAATCATTGACAAAATGAATTTAAGAGGAAGGATATGTATCCTCGGCTCCTTGAGCATGT
The DNA here is from genome assembly GCF_016086655.4 of Lepeophtheirus salmonis. Lineage (NCBI taxonomy): Eukaryota > Metazoa > Arthropoda > Copepoda > Siphonostomatoida > Caligidae > Lepeophtheirus > Lepeophtheirus salmonis. Next base: position 28,809 of record NW_027296578.1, on the reverse strand, counting down.
ATGATACCCCTTGTCAAGTTCCGTCAGTACCTGCCATGGACATGGATGTTGCTCTAAAGGAATTGACCATTATGGGCTTCAATATTTATCGCTATTGGGATAAAGTATCTGAGGCCCTTGATCAACTGACTGATTGGTGTGAAGAGGGTCAGTTACAAGTCCATGAGGAAATGGTCGAGGGGATAGAAAACGTGCCCAATGCATTTATAGATCAATTGGGTGGGAAATATCATGGGAAACTCATCGTGAGGATTTAAATAATGAACAAGGATTAACGGCCTTGCCGTGTGCATTTAATCCACTGAAATATAATCAGTTATGTTATATAGTTGTGATATATGATATTATCTTGAGTTATTGAATGAAAACTAAATGTAAATATAAACGCACTCAAGCCACCTGTATTTATGTCAGTAGGCAGCACATATTTAACATTTTCCTTTGTTGCTTCATAGATATTGAAGGGGGGTATTAATCTAGAATTCTATGGATTAAATTGTTGAATTTTGCCGATATGATGAAATGAATAATGACAAAGGTTATAATGGACTAATAGTATACAAAATCACGCAACCTTATCATACATTTAATGGTTTGTAAGACTTTTGACAGAATTACGCTTGGTTGGAATATAACACCTTACAAATTATAACTCTTTTTCTACAAAAATTCTGATTAATTATTATATTTCTTAATAAATTCAATTGAGTCTTATGTGCAAGAAAATTTACGGTAATCATTTGATAAACTTTACAATATTATCTGAATAATACAAAATAGCAAATTAATATGTAAAACATGGGACTAGATCGAAATCACTGACGTCATAAATTCCATTTTAATTGAAGGAGACGCTATTTTGGGGGCTCAAAGTTGATCTTTTTGTTACATAAAATGTACAAATTTCCAATAAATCTACATAAAACTTAATCAAAAAAATAAATGAATTGATTATTACTTGATGCCAATAATAAATAGTGATATTTGAATATAATCAAGGTAATGTATACTGAAAATCTCTATATGATTACTAAAATGTTACAAATATTATTTTTGATCAATCAGGGACGAGAAAAGAAGGACAGTTTGAGAAAAATATCTTATTCTTTCCATTGTAATAGTTCATTGTTATATACAATATGGAAATAAGATAGTATAACGCTGTAATAACATGTTATTAATACATTTTAACGTCAGATTGAGATATATAATAAAACTAGGTAATAGAGCGATAGTTTTTTGATAGACAGTATGATTAAAGTCCTTTTATTTATTTATCCTATTTAGACATCTAATAGTTCATTATTTTCTATCCTTAATATGTATGAAAAACAAGAGTGTTTAGTGTAACTTATTTATTTAAGCTCTTAAAATGGCCGACGCCCCCCCATATTAAGTGAAGGTTGCGTGTGTCTATAAATATTTCCCCTAAAGGTATACAAAGACTCTTCGACTGACGTCATAAAAGCAATGCTGTGTTATTAAATGCATCTAAAGAGCCGTGGTCTTTCGAATACTTGATTGAGACTCTTTCTACTCCTTTTGTATCTGAAACAAGGCTCTGATGTCTACCGGTGGGGGTTGTTGGGTAGCGGAGGCTGTCCCATCAGCTTCTTTACCCCTCAGGAACATTCCGTGGAGCTTCTCCGCGTTATTTTCTCCCAAAATACGACTCCCGTCCTCGTTAATCCATCTGAAAAGCCTTTTTTGGTTCTCTCACTGATTCGTGACTATGCTGGTCCATCCATCCGTCACGCCAATGCCCGAGCCGTTCTCTCCCTTCCCACTGAGACGCAGATTCAGCCATGGAGAGAGTTTCTGGAGAGAAGCACGAACTTCAAGTCTGGAATCACGGTTCTTACTCATGAGGAGCTCCTGGAATATGAGGACATTGAGAACATTGCTCTTCTTATTTTGGATGCGGCTCACGTCTTGAACAGGCACAATTCCTTCTTTAAAGGTCATTTCTTTGCGCCCTTTGTACACACTCTTTCAGGGGGTCCGTTGGATCTTTTTTCGGGTGGGCTTGGTTTTGGCCTTTTTTCCCAATAGAAAAGCCAAAAACCAATTTTGAAAATCTCTTGTCATTCATAAAAAATTATTTTTTTAGAAATTTAACATTTGAAAATCCACAGCTGTTCACAAAAAATTAATTTTTTGGAAAAAAAAATTCTTAAATTAAATTTAAAACACTAAATTTTTTGAAAAAAAAAAATTATTTATAAATTTAATTTCCAAAATTAATTCAAAAAAAAAAAAATTCTATAATTGATAGCTATTCAGAAGAAATTAAATGTTTTGGAAAAAAATATTCCAAAATTTAATTTCTAATACTAAATTTTTGGAAAAAAATTCTTAAAGTGACAACTATTCTCAAGAACTTAAATTTCAAATATTAATTTTTTATTCTCTGCTTCATAATTTTCCCGAGATACCTTTTTTTAAGAAAATAAATCTTAAAATAAAAAAAAATTACCCCTAATTTTGCGTAAAATTTTTTCATCCTGACCAAAATTATTTATAGTAAAAGCATAAACTTCTTCATTTGGGGAGGGGGATACAGCCCCTGCAGACCCCCTGTCTTTAGTAACTAAGATAATGTGTGGTGCATCCAGATGTAAACACTATTTAACAACAAGCAAGATAATCCCAATTTAATAATATTAAGTATAGTCTAGAACCTTTATTTGGTTTAAAAGACTTAATTTGCCCCGACATCTCCCCTTTCAACCATAACATTTATCAATGTCTCTTTACTTGATATGACGAAGAATTTTGGCTACTTTAAGTACAATTTGTGGGCTAAGATGTAAGAGTATTTTTTGACCAACATTCGTAGAAGAATACAAGTGTGTTGGTAAATGATTGTTGTTCAAGATTGTTTTTGTGTTGACGGCTCACATGTTATCTTTTGTTTCTTTAATTATTATCAGAGATTTGAACATTAGAATAACCAAGGAGTCATTTGTCACCCGTTTTGAAGTTGATTTATTATCTGTAATAGCTTCATAGTTGGAGAAGGCTTTCTCGTGTAGTTTCTTAATTCTATTAGCTTAGTAGGGTATAAAAATGACTCATAAACTATTAACAACGCACCCCCCTAAAACTACCAAAGGGTAATTCTAGTAGCTTAGTAACATTTGAAAATAACACATTCATGAAATATTAAGAACACATCCCAAAAATTACTAAAGGGCCATTCTTTTATGAAGTAAAATGCCTTCAATACTGTATGAATATTCTTTTCTACATAATGTATTTCATTTCATTAATACGAATAGACTAAGCTATTAATTTATTTTCCCATTTTGAAATGTTAACTGGAATATCTTGTCGTCAACTTTGTTTTTATGATTGGTATACTTAATTACTTTCTCCTAAAATGTCTCTGGATAGATCGCAAAGAGTTTCAGCCGAAAGAGTCTTGAAATTCCTGCAAAGTTTATCTGAATATCAGTTAAAATACTATTTGTTATCAAATATAATGTTTTATTGTTTAGGGTTTACAAAATGACCCTTTGGTAGTAGGTGGTCGGCGTTAGTTCGAGTTTTAAATCCTCTTAATTAATTTATAATGGTATCTTTATTTTCTTAATCATTACCAGAGATGTACCCAAAGATCAAAGCCCGTATCAACTCTCGCATTATCACACTCACAGCATTTCTTTTCAATGGAGACAAAACACTTGGATCCCTGGACAAAAGGCTTTCTAAACTCGAAAATACCTTTGGTAACAGAATTGAAACTTCGTGTGAAGTTCTAACTACTCTTAGATACGTTTCGAAACCCCGCTTTGGCGTCCTGACTTTTATCCAATCAAAGGAGCCAAATGAGGTTGAAAGTCAAATTGAGAATAGTATACAAGGCTTCATCAACTTTTTGAAGAATCATCGTTTTTCCCTGGAGGAGACTTATGGGGAAGACTTTGAGGATATCATTCAGGAAATCCCGGATCCTTCCAAACTTCCTCTCAAATTAATAGATGACTTCCTCAACATCCTCCGCACTTGTGGTGTTTGGTGTGCAGAAAGAGCAGCTCTTCTCCTCACCATCAAAATTGACAAGCTCAAAACACGAGAAAAATATGAGAGACATTATCTGCTCTTGAGTGTTCTGTATACAGAAATGCTCAAAATATGCAAAATCTGTGACGATGCCTTTGCTGACTTGACTGATAGGGAAAAAATGACAAAATATTCCAAACCAAAACTTCTTCGCCTCATGAGCGTACTTCTTCAGTATAAACCCGAGCACATTACAGATCATTCAGAAGATCCAAAAGAGAAAGAATCTAAAGATGAGTCCAGCACTAAAGAAGAGGAAAAGAAAGTTAATGCTCCTCCTGTGAATACTCAATCACATAATCCTCATCATAGATATAGGTCCAAGAGAAAAATCTATTACAGTTACGACGATCCAAATGCTCTCTGTGGAGTTGTCTTTGTGCAGGATAAATTTATCGCAAAGATTTTGTATCATTACTTAAAGGAGTATAGTAAAAGTGACAATAAATTCTCATTCCTGACTCCCCAGTACGCCATTACTTTAAAAGTGAGTACATTAATAATTTAGTTATACCAATTTATTCATTTAATTGTGACTTCCACTCTTGATTTAGCCGGAGGAAGAAGCGGAAGAAACAGATGAGGGCCTACTCAATCATCGAAAGCAAGAAGAAGGTCTCCGACGATTCAGAATGAGAGAATGTAATATTCTAATAAGCAATTCATTGCTCGAAGTTGGAATTGATGGTGTACGATGCAATTTAGTCCTTGCTTTTGACGCTCCAGACTCCTTTCACACATATGCTCATTACAAAGTCAAAGCAAAGTCATCCGTATCATGGTTTCTTTCCTTGTGCCAAGAAGATAAACTTGAATCATATTTGAACTCCCTCAAGGAGTATCATAGTATCGAGAAATCTCTTGTTGATCGATGTCAATATAAAGACCCATCTGTCGAAGAGCGTTATCTATCAGATGCTAATGACCACATCATTACTCCCTTTATTCCTAAGAATTTATACTATCCCACATGCTATCTTAAGAATTCTATACTTCTTCTCAATCGCTACTGTGCAAAAACTTCCATCAGATACGTTTACGCGTCTCACTCCTCTAGCTGGGATTTTAAAGACTGAGGGTGGGGGTTACATTTGTGGTATACAACTTCCCATCAATTGTCCATTAAAAAAAATAATAATAGGATTAGTCATGCCTAATGAAACTCTTGCTAAGCGAGCTGCTGCATATGCAGCTATTCTTGAGCTTCACAAAATAGGAGAATTAGATCCCTTCATGAATCCTGTGGGTAAAGATGGAACTGGTCATGCAGCCTATCTCAATAACCGCTTTCTTAAACATAGAAATTATCATGGGAATCGAACATACAAAAAGGGTTCCTCCTCAAATTCCGACAATAACTCTAAAGAAGCACTCACTGAAAAGGTTCTGAATAATAATAATAGCAAAGAGGAATCCTCTGGTGAAACTTTTATCAAAATTGAATCAGAGTCCAAGGATGGTCATTTGCATGGAGAGGAAATTGATGCTCAAACACCCTCAAATATTGAGGAATCCTCTTCTGAAACGTTTATCAAAGGTGAAATAGAATCCAAGGATGATCTTTCACTTGGAGATGGAGTTGATGCTCAAAGTCCTTCAAATATGGAGGAATTACCCATTATAATAATGGAAGATATGATTGTTCAGTCCCAAGAAATCAAGGAGGAGGAACAATTTGAGAAAGTCGAAAATGAATCAGAGTCCAAGGATGTTCATTCGCATAGAGATGAAATTGACGCTGAAAGTGATTCAAATATTGACGAATTGTCCATTCTAATGGAAAATGTGAGCATTCAATCCCAAGATAGCAATGCCATGGAGGAGGAAAAAGTTGAAAAGGTCAGTCAATCAAATGAAGATGGGATCAAAGCCCCAAAGGAGGAAGTTTGTAAAATATCCGAATCCAAGGATGCTTTACTATCTACTGAAAGTAAGGATCTTGAAGGGGTTTTAGGGGAAGAGAGTATTGAGGTGTCTTCTGAAGCGTGTGTAGCTGCTAATGACAAATTCGAGTCGAAGGATATTATGGAGAATGCTTCTGATGAGAAAAAGACGTAGATGCAGAACAAAATAACAACCCAGTTACAGAATCAAATACAACTGTAAATGACAAATCTGAATCTAAGGATGTCGCAGATAATGCTCAAAGTGTTGACAACACTAAAACACTTCCTTCAGGTCCCCATTTCGATCCTCCTCGTCCTGGTACAACTAAACGTCGTCAATATTACTACAAAAAGGTGGCAGGCTGTCTCAAGCCAAAGAATAATGATCCTTCCCCGATCTCTTTTCGTTTGTATCATCTCAATATGGAGCTCTCTTGTCCCATACCAGATGATCAAAATACTAGGGACGTAAAATTTACCCTCCCGAAAATTCAGTTCAAGGATTTGGTTTCTTGGTGAGGGGTGGGAATTCAATTCCTCCAATTTGTCCTTTTCCAATTTATACTCGATCTGGTGAAGTACTTGTGGAAATTAAGGAAAAAAAGGACTCCATATTACTGACTGAGGAAGAGTATGAGCTAATCATTTGTTTCCATCGCTACACTTTTTCAAAAGTTCTTAGATTAGAAAAATATCCTATGCAATTTACACCAGATAAAAGTCGCAACTCAATATTGATATTACCTATGGTAAAATCCACTGAACAAGAGTCTGAACTCGGTTTTATCATTGATTGGGATTTCCTTCGTCGCATCAAAGAAGAAAATGAAAAAAAAATGAGCGTAGTTTCGGACGAAGATAGAACAGATTATACCTTTGATAAAGAAGACTATTTAGATGCTGTCATTATGCCTTGGTATCGTAATCAGGATCAACCTCAATACTTTTATGTGGCTGAGATATGTGAACATCTCAATCCAACTTCGGATTTTCCCGGTCAAGGATTCGAAACTTTTTCCAAGTATTATCAAACGAAATATAACATTACAATACAAAATCTGGAGCAACCTCTATTAGATGTAGATCATACATCTCATAGACTTAATTTCTTAACTCCCAGATACGTAAATAGAAAGGGTGTTGCGCTCCCTACATCATCCGAAGAAACGAAAAGAAATAAAAGAGAAAATTTGGAACAAAAACAAATTCTTGTACCTGAATTATGTCAAATTCATCCCTTCCCTGCTAGCCTATGGAGACAAACCGTCTCATTGCCTTGTATATTGTATCGAATTAATGGGCTTCTCATTGCAGATGATTTGAGGAGCCTCATTGCCCGTGAAATGTCATTTGGGAAGCCCGAATTGGACTCAGATTTTGTTTGGCCTCCTCTTAACTTCGGTTGGACGCTGGCTGACGTCTTAAAAAACAGAGACAACGCTCTTGCATTAAATACCCAAGATAATCCGAAGAAGAATCGACGTGTAAGTATTCTTATTAACTCATTAATTTTGAGTGTCTTTATTTCTATGTTTCTTGTAGATCGTCAATTCCACTACGCATGTCATTATCACTGAGGCTCTGTCCCCAGTATCGGATACTCCTGCAATCGAAGAAATATTTGATGACGAAGAGGACGAGGGTGGATCATCTAAAGGAGACGGAGATGATTTAACTCGTTTGAGTGATAGGATAATGAATAAGATGAATGAGGAGGATAACAAACGTAAACAACGCCAACTTGAGATTGGTACTTGGAGTAATGATCTGATCGAAAATGTAGGAAAACAAAGTAAAAGTATTCGTTCTTCTTCTATTGGAGGAAAATTCCTTCGTTTTCAAGACGAATTCGATGAAGAGGATTTGGAGCTTTTGGATCCAAATATGGCTTTGCCTGATAATCTAACGCTTCTGAGCAATGAACTCCTTCCAAAGACACTAGAAACAGAAGGTGGCTCCAAGGATTGGGGTACTGGAATTGAACAAAAAATATTTAGAGTAGGATCACCAACATTTTTTTCAAATCCTAACATAAATATACCTGGAATGATGGATGATTTGGACGGTTTATCATGCTCAGATTCCGATGATGATGAGGATTTTTATGAAAACTTAGATAGTTATCGAAGAAAAGCTTTGGACTTTAATAATCCAAATTCTTCAGTCACACAAGATGGTAGTGTTAGAATTGAGTTTCGTGGTGAAAATATGGCAGAAGCCATCGAAGATGAACACGAAGAAAATTTAAGAGTTGAGTCGTTGGCACGTAATTTGGAAGAGGAAGCAAAGATGCTGAGTGAAGTACCATGGCCAGAGGAACAAAATGAAGAAGCAGAAGATGAGGAAAAAGACATTGAGGATCAAAAGTCGGAAAATGAAATGGACTCGATTGAGCTTGAAGTCATTGTTCTTAAAGAAAAGGACACTTTCAATAGGTATGGATTTCCAGAGAAGCAATCTTGTGTTGAATATCAAAAACTGGAATACGATCCAGAAAAAACGCTGTTATGGATGAGAAGGAGGTGGTTGAGACTTTCATGAAGGATTTTAATATTAATAACATGGATATTATGGTGCCCATTGACTATCCCAAAGATGAATGTGAATTCACAGGAGTCCTTCCGAGAGATTCTGACGAGGAAATGAGCTTCAGTTTTGATCATCAACCTGAATTAGTGTCTCATCCTGGACCAAGTCCCAGCATCATTCTTCAAGGGTTGACCATGTCTAACAGTAATGATGCCATTAACCTTGAAAGATTAGAGACAATAGGGGATTCATTCTTGAAATACGCAATCACTTCCTACCTGTTCAATGTTTACGATACTGTTCATGAGGGTCGTTTGAGTCATTTACGATCCAAACAGGTTTCTAATTTAAATTTGTTTAAACTGGGTAGAAAGAAGAAGCTCGGAGAATGTATGATTGCGACAAAGTTTGAGCCACACGATAATTGGCTTCCGCCCTCCTATCACGTTCAACCAGAGTTAGAGCAGGCATTAATAGAGTCTGGTGTGCCTGCGAATTTATGGAACATGGCTGAGTTACCGTCCGCAGATTTTGGACGCATGACGACCAAGGAAATTGTTGAGCTTATTCAAGAAAAAAGTCGGACGGCTCAACAGCCTGGGAAATCTTCTACAGAGTCAGTCCAAGACATGCCTTCCTTTGTTCCTTACAATCTCCTGACGCAGCATAGTATTCCAGATAAAAGTATTGCTGATTGTGTCGAAGCTTTAATTGGAGCATATTTAATATCATGTGGACAACGTGGGGCTTTGCTATTTATGACTTGGCTGGGCCTAAAAGTCATTCCCCCAGAAAAAAATGAGGGACGTTCTATTTCTTCCTCACAAAAAGTAGAACATCTTCCTCATATCGAAAGACAATTGAACTTTTTCCTCAGTGGATATGAGGAATTCGAAGAGCTTATAGGTTATAAGTTCAAGGATAAGACCTACCTTCTACAATCATTTTCTCATGCATCCTTTTATCCTAACCGTATTACCGACTGTTATCAGAGGCTAGAATTCTTGGGAGATGCTATTCTTGACTACCTTATAACTCGCCATCTCTATGAGGATCCAAGACAACATAGTCCTGGCGCATTAACTGATCTTAGATCCGCACTCGTCAATAACACTATTTTTGCATTTCTTGCAGTCAAGTTTCAATTTCACAAGTATTTCAAGCATTTCTCACCTGGACTCCAAACCGTCATTGATCGATTTGTCAAATTGCAAGTTCAAAATGAATTCAAAGTATTCGATGAGTTTTATTTGATAGAAGAGGATGATGATTCCGAAGAGGCCGAGGACATTGAAGTTCCCAAAGCGTTAGGAGACATTTTTGAATCAGTGGCAGGAGCTATTTTCCTTGATAGCGGGCTCAGTTTAGATGCAGTATGGTGTATTTACTTCCGAATGATGCAGACTGAAATTGAGCAATTCAGCTCAAATGTACCCAAGTCTCCCATTCGGGAGCTCTTGGAACTAGAGCCGGAAACTGCAAAGTTTGGTAAACCTGAAAAACTGGCGGATGGAAAACGGGTTAGAGTAAGTGTTGAAGTTTTTGGTAAAGGAACATTTAAGGGAATAGGACGGAATTATCGTATAGCTAAATGTACCGCAGCTAAATGTGCCTTGAGAGCCTTGAAGAAGTCATCACATTCTCATCACAAGTGAGGAGTGGAGGATAGCCTAAATAACTTTCCCATGTTGTTAATACCCCAAAATGTTTCTCATTATTATTATTATCTAACTAATTACAAAAGTAATTAATTATCATAATTATACTCTTTCATTATTGTTTAAGGAAAAATAAGTCTGTTATCAAACGTTAAACTATTATTTCAATGGAAGTGTTTTGATATTTTTTGGTATATAATTCTCTCTAAAGGAACTGATATTATGTAATTAAATGAAGATAATTAATCAATAGTTACTTAGTTAGAGTAGCGTTGAAATTATGTATGCCTACAGTCGTAAAATTCATGTCACGCAAATAAATAGAACAAAAAAAAGAAAAAAGAATAAAAGATGAATTGTTTAAATTAAAATGTATTTTCTTTCTCTCAAAATTTGAATGACTAAAATCACAAAAATATTTATGAAATTTTTTAACAACAAAATATGAATGTACCTATATTATATATATGTAAGAAAAATTGGCAATGAACAAGGGTTATAGTAACAACAACGCAATTATGAGGGAAAAAGGGTTCAATGATGAGAGGCAATCGCCAATCAGACTAACAAGGATCGATAACATAACTATAATGGATAAAGTATTATTTTATTCGGTTTGGAGTAAGGTAAAACCAGTGAAGAGATAATAATTTGGAAAATTCTTTTTCATCCAGCCCAAAATGGCTATCCGAAATAATCAGATTCAAGTCCCATTCTTCTTCCTTAATTCTATTCATAATCCTTGTTATATCTGACGTCTTAATGTCAAAGGATTTGAGATTGCCAAAGGTATGTAGGTTTGGTAGTCCTTCAATCACAAGATCAACACTCTCACGGTTGAGCTCAGGGGCTCGGAATAGAATTAGAGTCTCTAATTGACATAGCATACCGCACCAAATTTCTAATTCTGATGTGCTTAGATCACTGACCTCTAATACTTTGAGACTCGAAAGAATCCGAGTGTTTCTTATCAAAAACCTAAACAATGTTTTGAAAATCCCGAACAGGAGATCTCTAATTCTTTGAGTCGAGGAAAGTAGCAAGTCTTTATAGAGTCAGAGGATATTTCTCGAAGTTTGGTATTGCTCACAACAGGATTTTCATTCTGAATAATAAGATAAATCAAGTTTTGACATTGAAGTGCAATATCCCCCAAGTCGATTCCTCTGCATTGTATTTTAAGTCCTTTTAACTGATGTCCTATTACATTAAAGCAGGCGTTCACGTCATCAACTACAATGTTCTCAAGTGTTAAATATTCTAATCGCTTCCAATTGCAAAATACACCTGCGTGAAGTCTCCTCAAGCTATTGCTCCCTAGAAACATTGTATTTAGCTGAGGACAACAATTCCCAATGGTTTGTAACTTTTGATCTGAGGGACCTCGATAAAATATTTCTGTGAATTTCGTACTAAATCGTTCATCATAGCCAAACACTTGTTTTAACCCAGCTGAGGCAAAAACTAAATATCCGAGAGAGTAAACATTGGGACAACACTCAATGATAACAGAGGCTCCGTCTCCTTTGACTCTCGTGTTCTCGAGTCTGAGTTTTCGTAAGGATTGACAAATTGGGAGTCTATTTAGTTCGTACAAGGGGTTTTTGATTACTTCATAAAAAGTTTTTCTCAGGTAAAGGAATTGCAAAGGCGAGGATCTGTGATGATGATGATGGCCAGCAACGGGAAGAGACTGTGGAGGAGATGTTTCTGAGGGATCCGGTATGGGTTTGTCAAAATGAGGATGAGGAAAAGCTCTTTGGCATTTACGATGAGATCCAACTGTTTTTTCACGATCCCAACATTCTGTAAATATTTGCTCCGGATCTTCAAATAGAAGACATATCACCCCAAAATCTGTAACAATATCAGCCCCTGCAATATCGAGCTCCATGAGGCTTGGGCAGGACTGACCTATAAGGAAAAACATTAAAGATGGGTAAATGCTTGGAAAAAAAGAGTTTTAGAGTCATTATAATACCAATTAAATTTAAACATAGATTAGTAGGAACATTCCTCTTGAGCGTCAAATACTTGAGATATGTTCCTTGTACAATGATGGTGTTGAGGGAATTGCTGTAACAGAGTTCTTTTGGAATGACTAATTTCTCGAGATTTTGACATTTCTCGCCAATGAGCTTCCACAAACACCGTGCAACTTCCTCAATCCTATCATTCTCGGGCCAATCTTTGTTAATACTAAAGTCAAGAACTGTAGTTTCATCATTAAGAAACAGTTCAAGGAGTCGAAATGCAGGGAGTCTCCGATAGTGCTTGTCTCTTTGTGCGTTTATACCATTATTCCGCAGAGGGAAGGGAAGTTATTGGTTAGAAGTCCATTTTCAGAGCATACGTGATGAAGGGACTGTATGACAAGGTCCACCATTTTCTTTAGAACCATATCCCTTAAAACTCCACGTAGTCGACTTAACTCACACTCTAAAGACTGAAAAAGAGAGTCCACGGGTCGGCAATACGTCTTTAAAAGGATGGACTTGTCTTTAAAGAAGCTTAAATAGAACAATAGATTCATTTCATCTGACAGGTAGTCATAGTATACTCTAAGACATTGATCCTCCAAGCTTTTTGGAGCTCTTTCCAGAACTTTGGGCATACTATCTGAAACAATCATTTAAAAAAAAAAAGATCAGAATAAAATTATATCTTTTTTAGTATAAATATGAATTATTATGAATGGTGTTTCAAAAATTATATATTTCCATATATAACAGGTAATATTACATCAATGACATTGATGAAAAGACTTCAAAAATATTAACTATATAATTAATATTAAATATATAACTTCATCATCCAGACTAAATATGTGTTAGTTTTAGGGAGGGCATATTATGGTTATGTAAATTGGTGTAGGATTGTCTTTTGTATCATATAAAATATAAATCTTACACAGAGGTATATAAATAATTAAAGACAGTAATTATAATTAATAAAATATCTAATTGTGGAGCACTCATGCGATCAATATAATTACATCATTTATAGAATCTTTGGTTAAATGGAGGGATTAAAAAGTATATAATATTTATGTATAATTGTGAGGGATTCTTCGTTCCAATTTTGATAGAAATATCGAATGTATCTCCATACTTATACTGATAATATATAATATAAAGGTATGTAAAATTAAATATTGTTCAGAGGTATAATATGAAATCATTCATATAATATATAAGTGTTCGATTTTAATACTTCTGGGTACAATTTCAGCTGCTGCGTTCAATAAAAAAGCTATTAGTATAATAATGATTAGTTCATATGAATAAAATAGTATTAGACTCCTCCAATTTATAATTGTCACGAATATATCTTTGGAGTTATGACTTTTACGAAAGAAAAAACGAAATGTTTATGTGTATTTGGCAGATAATGAAGTGATGGAAAAGCGTTCAAGAGTTTATTCCCCCTCGATCGTCTCCTTTGATTTTCTATCATCGATAAACAAAAGAGGAAACATTCCAAGGAGACATCCAATAATGACACCCACAGTTCGTCCAAAAGTGGACGCAACACGAAATGGTTTAGAATGAAGCTGCTCTGAGGATAACTTTGGAGGACCACCCGAGAAGCGAAGCGTAAACCGCTCAACATACCACGCAGACCCCATACCAAAGACATCAGACAGCGTGTTGCCCAACGCGGCGGCTGCCATGGTACTAATGCAGAAACTCGCTCCGATTGTCCATTCAATGGACTCTCCTGCAACGATCATAACAGCGTTGTCCAAGAATCCAAAGCCCACAAAGGGAAGTCCGGAGTATAAGCAATGTAAGCGGACTAATTCTTTTTGAGGAACGACATCGTGAGAAGAGGATTCCTCAGACTTTTCTAAGGCGTTCATTAATTCCTTGCGATCCGATGGGGATAGATCTTTGACGAAGGAAGAGGCCTGCGTTGGAGTCCATAGTTGTCGGATAAAGATACGAGATCGGAGGGATAACATATTACAGCGTTGTTAGTTTATAAATACTAGGGGGAGAGAGTCGAAACGATTCTCCGCGCTCCAACTAGTTTGTGATATATTTAGCCTTAATATCAAAAAAATATTTTATGTATCTACTATTTTGACAAGCTTCCTAATGACGTCATCGTTACTCTAAATACAATATATATTATTTTATTGTACTTCCAATATATTATTATTCCAGCCCTTTATCCTACATGTGTGGCCCGTCCGCACAAAAGCAAGCTAGAATATATTTTTTTTTTTTTTTTTTTTACAAATTTGAGTGGCGATTGAATTTCCAGGGGGGTTGAGCGAATACTCGTCATAACTCAAAAAGTACAAATACTCTCACCCTAAATGTTTAATATTAAATGTCAACATTTAAAGACAGAGACATTCAGACTGTTAAAAGGAATTTATCCGATTCATTTTACTTGTTAAAATTATACTCAAAATCAATCAAAAAATTATTATTGGATTCATAATGAAAGAATGGATATATGTGAACTAAGGAAAAAGGGAATTTTCCCCTTTTCATGATTGTTTTTATATTGACCCACCACATGTACCAAGTCCTAAGTATATAGACTCTCCTCCTCTCCTCTCTATCCATGAATGACTCACCCTCCCCATCTTTTAAGTACATACTCTTATTATTATCAAAGTACTCTTAGCATATAGAGTACATATAAAATATATTATATTTATCTATAAATAGACTTATGTCTCTTAAATGTCACTAAGTCTAAAGACAATATTCCTTTGGTTCCTAACATCCTTTAAAAATGAGGTTAATAATAGTAAAAATGGTTTTTTATAAATACTATATATTTTGTTAAATATACAACTTTTTGGAACACGATCGAAGGGCCTATAACAAGTTCATAATATCCTTTAAATCATAAGATCGATCGAATAAAGAAACTTATTAAAAAAATATAATTTTTCACAAATAAAAAACAACTTAATTTTCCCTTCCTTTATAACATCCTCCATTCACATCCACGGATGTACCCGTGATATATTTCGCCTTAGACGATGCCAAAAATGCAACGGTTTCCGCAATATCCTCTGGCTCTCCATAACATCCTAATGGGATTGCAAACAATACCATCTGTTTGACCTGAAATAGTATAAAAAACAACCATGAAAATATATGATTGAAACTCTTCCAGTGAGAGTGTTAATTTCGTCACATTAAATCACGTTAATCATATTTTATTAAGAAAAGAAAGATTTGTTGTATTCAGACGTAACATTCCAAAAATTAGTGCCATTTCGTCTCGTAATGGTCATGCAAAAAACATTCGCTGACAAAACATTTCACCTAGTCATGGTTGACGAAATTAACACTGTCCAACAGATACTTTACATGCTCAGGTAAATCCTTGGTCATGGGAGTATCAATGAATCCTGGACATATACAATTCACTCTAATATGGAACTTTGCAAGTTCCTTTGCGGCACTTTTGGTAAAGGAAATGACACCACCTTTTGAGGCAGAGTAGTTCGTTTGCCCAACATTCCCTGTCTTCCCCACCACACTCGATATATTGACAATGGAGCCTGCTTTTTTGGGATCTTTTCATAGCCTGACTCGCATGTTTGGTCATGAGGTAAGTACCTATCAAATTAAATTACTTATTAATCTATTCATAAGAAAAAAATACCTTTTAAATTGACATCAATAACCTTATCAAAGTCTTCATCCTTCATTTTCAATAAATATCCATCCTTAACGATACCCGCATTGTTAACAATAATATCTGGAGGCCTTCCATACTCCTTTAAGACCTATAATAAACGTTTATTCATTAATTTCTTTAAATATATCAGTAGGATACTAATAAATGTTTTACGTCGGAAAAAAGAGTCCTAACTTCTCCAGCATTGGACACATCCACTGTATAAGATGCATGCTTTTGATCCTTCAAGTCATGGACACAGGCCTAACAATGAGTAAAGTGAAAATATAAATTAGAACAAAAAAGCGGCCATGTTTAATTTATAGGAAGTAAAATTAGTTACAGAGAGAACAACATCCTCCTTCTCAGTGTTCATTCTGGTTCCAATCACGGAACATCCCTCTCTTGATAAAACACGACATATTGATTGACCAATTCCACCCGCTGCACCGGTTACAAGCGCTAATCGACTAACAAGTGACATTTTGATAAATTTTCTACAATAAATGAATGCAGTCTGAGTCTACTAATCAAATTTTGTGACCAATTAGAGAAGCTGCAGCTGAGAGGTTTTGATGCAATAAATATTGCACAATTGTCAACAGTTCAAGTTGAGTCACATGGATGGCCGGCCGGGCAATTTAACCATATGCTTTAATTAATAAAATTGATTCTATTTATGAAGAGAAGCTATTTCATTGCTATTTTTATAATTAATTGGCTTGTTTTTTGTTTGAAAAATTCGAACTAACATTTTCATGCTAATAGGTTCAGTGACTTTATGAAGTAAAAAAAGAAAATGTTTGATATTCGGTTCAATGTGCGGTCAATATATTTTATAATTATATTATAAATGTACACCACTTATTTTTTTTTAGTAGACAGCTATTAATTATTAAATAATGGACTTATCAAATGCGATTTCACAATGTTTTACAAATTTATATTTTTTTGGGCTAAATTTCCTTCACCATAGCAATGTATTGCTCCAATTCCACCATTTCCCCATGCATTATTTTGGTTTGTTGCCCAATGGCGGACTCCTTGGGCTCTACAAAAAGACACTTCCAGCTTTCCATGAGATTTTCTAATGCATCGTAGAGCGACATTAATAATTCCATTTTATCCTCCTGTGAGGGTTCTTCTTCCTTCTCTGCATTCATATTTTCGAATCTATAATTTGCTAAAAATACTCGAGCTGCGTGCAGTTCGTGAAGTACGAGTCCTGTAAGGAGGAAGATAATGTATTTATCATGGAATAATATAATTAACTAACCTCTTCCTAACGACATCCCTGGATCAATAATATCTTGAACTGCAAGTACATCATTGCAGTAAGATTGTCTCTCTATTTGAATTTTTTTACCATTCTCGTCCATTTGAGATATGGCTGCATTGCTTCGAATGAGGTGAACAAGAGTCATTTTGATTTCGATAATGAATGTGTGAGTCTCCCATAAAATGTCTTGGTACTCCTTCAAAAAAGGTATGCAGGTTACCCATGCTTTTCCAATACGATGCAACTTATTTTTGCCCTTCATCAAGGAACTATGGATAATTAAAGCATTATGTTAAAGCAATTTTGTAACATTTTTTCATTCCTACTTAGCTATTTTCATTGCATCTCTCTCACTCATAACCTCTGAGCAGTCCCTACATTCATAATTTTTGGAGTCCTTCGTACGGGTTGAAGGGGATTTCTTACAAACTTGACAGAGTAAAGAGCTTGAAAAAGTTCCCAACTCAGTTGGATCCTCACAACGTTCACATTTGCATTCAAAGAATTTGTTCTCTTTGAGAATCTTTTGACGTCGATCGTAGTCTTCTAATGGGCTTATGTAATTAAATGTAATTGGGGCCTTATTTGAGATGGGGACAGCTGCATACACATCAATATACATTCCACTATTAATAACGAGTCTCGCGTTCCCTACACAGCTATGATTCATAAGCGATGGAACATCGTACAGACCCTGAATTGATTCTCCTGCACCTGTTTACATAAATATACTGGTAAAAATTATAAATGAGTAATGATATTGTTTTCCTACGTTTTTCTCCAAATAATTGTTGATCCGTCCGCTCGAGCTCAAAGCTATTAGTGATCCAAATACCGACGAGTCTCTCCAATTCTTGATCCTCCTCTATGTCTAAATCGCTCTTTATTTCCTTTAAATGTTTAAGAACTCCTTCTTCAATATTTTTCCATCGAGTTGAAGATGCCTTGATTTCATCAACATGATCTTCCAAAAGAATCAGTTTTTCATAGATTCGTGGATTTGACTTTTTCAAGAGAGCAAAGCGTAGTATTGTTACAATCTCACACCTTTTATCCGGACTTTTAATTTTTTCGAGTAATTTGCATTCTTCTTCAGAGTGAAACTTTCTATGACATTCTGAACTACAAAGGGGGTATTCACAGCCTCCTTCGCAGAGGCTCATTTTTTCATCTAGAATGACATGACAACCCAGACAAGACGGCTTAGGGTAATCCAATCTTGGTCCAATTACACATGGAGGTGCAGAAATAATCAAATCTCCTTGTTTGACATCCCGAGCGGTTCTCAATTGTCTAAAAAAAACAACCCGATTTAATCAAAAATTTGTAGGTTCCATGAAAAATCAAATTAAATTTCATTCCAACATTGAAAATATAACGTGAGCTCATTTTAATACTTAAATGGCAAGGATTATAACCTTCCTAGAGCAGATTGAGTGTCTTCGATCCTATAAGCAATACAAATCATTTTATGATCCCTCCATTTTCGCTTTTGATGTTCTCTGGAACAATACCAAACCAATTCGCAGGCACCGCATTGAAGCTTTGCAGGGGCTTCGCAATGTTCACAAATTTTATTTGCTTCAATTCCAGCCATCATCAAACTATATAATATGCGATCAGTTCATCTCATTATTTGAGTTGATCTATTTGTGTGAACTTTGGCAACTTTTCAAAGATTGCCATTGAGGGAGAAAGTACATTTCGATTTTTGAGTGGTGGCCGATAAGTACACACGTTTTATTTTTACAGATACTTTTATCAATAAACCCTTGAGATAAAATATATTAAGTAATGAAGATCAAACTGTAATTATTCGTATTAAATTATAAATCGTAAGGGATAAAAGCTAGAAAGGCAATATTGAAATTGGGAAGCCGTAAGAGGCAGTCAAATATAAAAATATTCATCAAATTACATTAATATTTTAAAGAGAGACGGATGAATACTTTGCACAACTGTGTGAAAACTGAAAAGCACAAAATCCATCATATATATCCTTTATGGTCATCCCAAATCAATCTGTAATTTGTGTTTGAGCTCATATTATTTTATTTAAGCGAACAGAATTAAATTTTTTTTTTTATATAATTAAAAATGTTTGGTATTTTAAGTAAATTATAAAATCATGCTCATCAAAAGGAATTAAAATTCATCATTTATTATTAATATTAATCAATCAAAATAGGATATAATCATGTCAAATCTCTCAATGAATGAGGGTAATTTTTCACCTAACCATCTCAGAATCTGATGAAGTTTAGTGAACATTTGAAGTTCTGGCCTTCAAACTCCAAATCTTTTTCATTTTATTTTTGCAATCCGAGGTAGATTCCCAATCATAGAGAATTTCTCTATGTTCCAAAGAAATAGAGTATTTTTTTTTTTTTAATGTCTGCAAAAATTTTTAAGTAGTGTAGACCAAATTTCAGATAGCCATATTTTCTGAACTAGGATAACCAACCGTTGTATTTTAATCGGACTAATTAAAAAAAAAAAAAAAAAACTATTTTCAGCCTATGCTTCAAATTCAACAAATATAACATTAGTCCTTGGTAAAGATTAAAGGACCTGAGTAATAATATGTGAACAGAAAGTTTTATTCCCAACAAATTTTTAAATGAGTCGTTTAGGGGCCATGGCCTTAAATTTAACCTCGTGGATCCAGTTTTATTTTGATCCAATTGAATTCATTTTTAGCCATGTCATCAAAAATATATTTGGGTCATTCCAAAAGTTGCATTAAATGACCGGCCGGTATGTAAAAAAAAAAAAGGAAACCAAAAATTAACGTGAAATCCCAACAATTTCAAAAATGTTTGGGATGCCATTGTAGTAGTTAATAATTAGTTAATTTATCGTCTTCACTTTGGAAATAAGATTATATAAGGATTTAATAACTAATAACATATTTTAATACTTTTTAGGGTATTTTTATTAAATAAAAAAGGCAATAGAGGGATAAATTTTTATAGACAGTAAAGAATAAGTCCTTTTATTTGATGGTCCCATTTTGACATCCATTAGTTTCCTATTTTTCTTAATATTTATGAAAAAGGTAATTAATTGTTATAAAACTTGAATTTTAAGGCCCCCAAAATGGACAAAATCAACAAAGCAGATGTCACGTGACAATGTGATATTTGAGTGTTTACATTAGTGACGTCATTTCAAATTTGTTTTTCCTCATTTTATTTATTTATTCATTGATTGAAGAGCACAAAAAGCGTTTTTTTAATAATATTCTTATTCACGTTGTTTTTACTTGCATTAGAGTTCGGCACATCGAGAGAACTCTCCTAGGAACATGCAGTCGAGTCTTCGTTTACTTGAAACACGAGATGTGTAAGACATAAGGTCCTACATCGATGGAACCCAAATGGATTTCGTGCCTTATCGACTGTGGAACCGAATCAACAAGGCTCCAATTTTAATCAAAATTCAAATTTAAAGGTAGGTGGAAATGGTTTTTAACTTTTTTGTTATTAGCCGGTTTTTAATTATTAATTTTATTTATAATTAACAATTTTTGTATTTCTCTTTAGAGTTTGGGTGCTGGATTAGGAGTCACTGCCCTAGGATTGGGCTCATTTTTCGCCTACAAATATTTCATCCAAGATGAGAAAAAAAATATTCCTCCACCTCCGCGAATGGAACTTCCATCTCGTGTGGACTACCTTTTAATCGGAGCTGGAACTGCTTCTTTTTCCGCATATAGATCCATCAAAGCCCATGATGCTAGAGCCAAAATCCTCCTCGTTGGAGCAGAGGATCAAAATCCTTATATGCGACCTCCTCTTTCAAAGGAAATGTTTTACAATTCGGATCCCGAGTTAAAAAATTCTATGAAATTTGAACAATGGAATGGGCGGCAAAGATCTCTATATTATGAACCTGAGAGCTTTTATACACCTTTAGAGAAATTAGAAGACTCTTCTAAAGGAGGGATTTCTGTACTTAAAAACACATGGGTCTCTGCCCTAGATAGTGATGAACAAGTAGCATATTTAGTTTCAAGGGATGGCAAAGTGGGCTCCATAGAATATGGGAAATGTTTGTTAGCCACAGGTTCTTATTATAAAAAAAGTCCCTTTTTTCTCTAAATAATATAATTAATTACCATTATAAATAATCCAGGTTCAAGACCCAAAATCCTACCAGAACTGAAGGAAATTCCTTCCAGCTCCCTTTCAACGTTTAAAAGTTTCAAAGACTTCAATAAAATTGATGCTCTCATCCAAAAGGGTGAGATTTCATCCGTTGCAGTGATTGGAGGAGGCTTCCTGGGAACGGAGCTCTCTTGTGCCCTTGGTGCACGTAGTAAAATTATTGATAATAATTTCTCTGTTACTCAAGTCATACCCGAAGAGGGAAATATGGCACTTGTACTCCCAAAATATTTATCAATGTGGATGACAGAAAAAGTCAAGGGGAAGGTGTGAGGTTATAACAGAGAATATGGTCAAATCCTCTCAAATGTTGGAGGGAAAAGTGGTGTTGAAACTTGCGAACGGAACAAAGTTAAAGGTTGATCATGTTATAGTTGCAGTAGGATCTGATCCCAATACACAATTAGCAGAATCTGGGGATTTAGAATTAGATCAGAAAGGGTTCAAAGTTAATTCAGAATTTAAAGCCAAGTAATTTGATGTTATTACATAGAAATAATTTAGTAATAATTTTTATTTTATAGGAAAAATATTTGGGCTGCTGGAGACGTCGCTAGCTTTGAGGACCCTTTACTAGGACGTCGAAGAATTGAACATCACGATCATGCTGTGACATCTGGTCGAATAGCTGGAGAGAACATGACTGGTAATTCTATGAAATACAGCAAACAATCCATGTTCTGGTCTGACTTGGGCCCTGATATTGGTCTTGAGGCCGTTGGAATTACTGATTCAACTTTACCTACTCATAGTGTATTTATTAAGAATGGAGATGAAGGTCCAAAGGAGGATATCAGCAAGGGAGTCGTCTTTTATCTTAAGGATGATATTATCGTTGGTGTCTTACTCTGGAATATATTTGATCAGATAGGACTCGCAAGACGTGTTATTAAAGAAAGACGAAAGTTTGAAGATATCACTGAAGTTTCCAAATTATTTAGACTTGTTGAAGAAAAAAATCCAACTAAGGGGTTGAATGAGATTGTGCCTAGAGAAGAAGAAGAAGAATCTACGGGTGGCTGTGTTGTTGATGTAAAAAATGATGGAGAATCCGAGATTGTACCCAAAGAAGAAAATCCTTCGGATGGATGTCTAGCAGATGTAAAAAATGATGGAGAGTCGAATATAGATGAGTTGGGGAAAGAGTCGTTGTCTCTTGAACTACAAAATGCTTCATCTGAATCCCTCAGTAAGATTGCTCCATGTAATGAGAAGAAAAGTGAAAAGGAACTCGAAGCTCTTGTTGAATCCTCCGACAACGTTTCGTCACTGTCAGTTGAAACATCTTTGAACACGTCATCATCTTTAACGGCTAAGCTTGAAGATAAATCCTCAACTCCATCCCTCGAAGCTCTTCGAAACTCTTCTTCATCCAATGATAAGGAAAAAGAAGTAATCGCAGAGTCGTCTTCAGTTGAGAAAGTTAAACCCCAGTGTAGAATCTTTCTCCTTTTCCGATATGTTTTTTCATAAATTACTCATTTTAATTTTTTTGAGTGAAGATGGAAAACGCATGGATTCAATATATACGCTTAAATTAACGCCTTCTTTGAAGGCTGGTGATTCAAACAAGATATTCATACATATATAAACAAATTAAGGGCATTCAAGGAACAATAAACAATATTTTTAATTAGGTTTGGGGAAAAAAAGATTAGGATTAAGTTTATTTTCCACAAATGCATATGTGACATATTGATTAATTATTTCATATTTATCAATAAGATGATCGATGTTATGTTGTTTAATTGTATGGTTTTTTTCTTGCACTCGGATAATAAAATTCGTTTTTATTTATTTTCAGAAGACAATAGAATATTATTTCATTGATCAGTATAGGCACTTTCATATTAATGAGTAGTATAATTATTCAAAGTTTTATTGGAGCCGATATAACATCAAGGTTCCTCAAATCCATTCCTAATCGTATTGGAAGCGAAAATCTACTATTTGGTAGGCTAGATTCTGTGTGTGAATGTCGAGGATATGAGTTCACCGAATAAAAAAAACCGTTATTTTCTAATTATGTATTAGTGTTCGTTTGTTTCAAAACACGCGTTTTGCTGATATACGTATTATTTTGACTTCAGTGTATTGGTATACTAAAACACTTCTGTATAGATTAGTTGTTTTCTTATTTAAGCCTCATGTATGCAACTATAAGTTCCTTTTTTTAATAGCTACATTGCTAATATTTTTAATAATGGAATTACTTTTATCTTACATACTATGTATTTTTAAATTCTCATTCGGTTTTCTAATTAATTTAGAACTTTGTATTAAATGAGTATATTAATTCCCCTAAATTGATTTTCCAAACGACAACGCAACTTTGAATCCTTAATCTAATTATTTGATGTTTATGTTTGTTGAAGTATTATCCAATCTGAAATGTATAGCATATGAAGGACAGCTTTCTACAATGTCATATTTTTCATCAGGTCAATATTTTCCATGATCATTTTCCACAGCTTTTTTTTTCCAAGTAACATTAATTGATTAAATAGTCTTCTTATCATATAACTATTTATCTAGTGATTGTGTTTCTTTGTACCATGGATCCTTCAATTTGAAGTTTAGGGACGCATTGGCAGGATATTAAAGTTTATATAAATTTAATTAAGGATAGATAATTTATAAAATATGAGCTGGAACTTCCTGCCTGGAAAAGTACAACGCAGCATTGATTAATAGATTCTAAAAGTGTTGATAATTAAAGTATAAAGAATCATATTAATGTACAAGTTACGATTTTGTACAAGTAGTAACTTGTACAAACGGATTATTGTTGCAACCAAAAAATGAGATGAAGCATATTTAATAACGAATTTCTTTGTAATAAATTCTTGAAATTTCATTTGATGATTGTCATATTAATATTATGTAATCGTAATGTAATTACATTGTATTAATTAATTATTATGTGGCACATTAGATAGTCCAAGGATCCACTGCGTTTTTATCACTCGTAGATACATAATAAATAAGAATATCATCAATTGATGGTTGATAATTATATTCCACGACTGGGCTTATAATTAAATTACTAATATGTTAATATGCAACGGCCAAATTATAACTTGTACAATCTGCTTGTTCAAGTTACAACTTGTACTGTATTGTATTTACGAATTAAAAAAACAGTCAACATTGGCCCAATCTGCATTTGAGTTATATTTAAAGTGACGTTAATGTTTGTCTCTTTAGTGCTGTGGATTTATTCTTGGTAAACCTTTGAAACAAAGTAGCGAAACGCGTCTGTTAGCTTGAGCATGGTCGTAGTTGTATCTTTTTCTTACGGAAGATGTCACTTTTTAAGATATCACAGATGACGTCATTATATCATTTTCCTTGAGTCCTTTAATTTTCCTTTATATCGTATGCAAGTTTTTCATCGCATCGCAGACTTTACCTTGTTAGCTCACTTAAAAGGGTGAATTCATAGAGGCTGCGTAGTTAGTTATGGAGTAATATTAAGTCCTCCTAGCGTGTAAAAAAAGTTTAACCACGACATTTGTACATTGTACAAATATTCATCACATGATTATCGTTTCGGTATTTTGTTTCGCTTTTAAAGCATTGATTCTTAAAGCTGATATTAATTAATTTTATATTATTACTATTAGTTGGTCGAGCTGGATTATATCCTTGATCATAGCTCACAATAATGGAATCTGAGCATGTTGCAGTGACCATAACCCGTCTTGCAATTCTATCCACCGTTAGTTTTTTCACTTTACGGTGGATCATCAATTCCCTGGATCCTACAAGGAAACAAAGGGTTGAAGCGGAGAATGCAGCTAAGGCCCTTCTCAAGACTCTAGGTCTTGATGTAAGTAGATTTTTTATTAACCATACTTTCACCCATATAATTCTTCTAAAACTTCTTATCAATTAGGAAAATCTTAAACTGACAGAGCACGAATATCTCGTAGCACAAAGCCTTGTTGACCCAGCAACCATGAAAGTATCATGGAAGGACATTGCTGGTCTTGACTCCACCATCAAAGAGCTACGAGAAACGGTCATTGATCCAATACGCAAGCGCCATCTTTTCTCTTCCGCTTCGAGTATCACACGTGCTCCAAAAGGCGTTCTTCTTCACGGCCCTCCCGGTTGTGGAAAGACCATGATTGCAAAAGCCACTGCGAAGGAAGCTACTGCACATTTTATCAATCTTGACATTGCTGCACTGACTGACAAATGGTATGGCGAAAGCCAAAAATAGCTGGGGCTGTATTTACTCTCGCAAAGAAAATTCAACCTTGTATTGTCTTCATTGATGAAATTGATTCTCTTCTCCGCAATCGCTCAGCACTGGATCATGAAGCCACGGCAATGATAAAAGCGCAGTTTATGCAATGGTGGGATGGACTCATCACTGATCCCGAATGTTGTGTCATCATCATGGGAGCCACAAATCGCCCCAAAGATGTAGATCGAGCTATTCTCCGAAGAATGCCTGCCACATTTCACGTGGGTCTTCCCTCACCTCAACAACGTGTCTCTATTCTTCGTCAAATTCTCCAGAGTGAAAATATGTCAGATGACGTAGACTGTTATCATATCTCAAAACTAACAAACGGGTTTTCTGGCTCTGACTTAAGAGAACTTTGTCGTGTAGCAGCAGTGGCTAGAGTCTCAGAGACTTCTGAGGCTGATTCGACTCTTAGACCAATTCAACAAGCAGATTTACTTTTTGCTTCTAATAAATTAAAGGAGACAAAGCTTCATTGTGGAGATATGAATCCTAATAATTTCCCCCTTGACTAGTCACGACATGATCATCATTTGTACTGATCTGTTGAGACATTTGAGGTTTTCTGTAATTCTACATTCATTAAAATTATAGTATGAGGAAGAACACGGAATCATTCATCATCCATAAGTACTTTTTCACGGCGAGGGAACGCGACTATTATGTAAAGGAGGACAAAATAATTTATCCACGTATTTTCTTGCTCCATATAAATATAATAATATTCTTTCTGTATTTGAAATCATTATTTTAAATGATTCAAAATTACGTTATCATTGTATAATTGGTGGGATTTCATTCTGATTTTATTGTTTAAGTCATTCCCTTGAATGTGTGTGTCTTTTTTAAAGTAATGGTTCTCTTCGTTTGATGATGTCGTTGCTTTTGTTAAATTATTTACATAGATCGTTACTGATTTTTAATTACTTATTCAGTAAGTTATCCTTATAGTTACACTTTTTTGTTTGTGCTGCGTATATTAGTCAATAAGAACAATATAAACTCCCTATCAAATGAATTATTTAATTAAATTCCTTTTTCAATCTGAATGGCATTAAGAAATATATATTAATATGTCTCATAATTATTTAATGCTTGTAAAAATGAGAGATGTTCAGATTGACGTTCAGCCAGCGAGTTATACGCGGGTGAAGTCGGGCTGTGTTTAGAGCGTTTTCATGCCTGCAATTTTGGGGGTTTAAATAGCCAAGTTTTACAATAATAAATCCCCGATTTTTAATTCATATTAAGGATTAAAGTGATCAATTGGATGACAAAATGGAACCAAGAAATAAAATGACTTTAACCTTACTCTCTATCAAAAATAAATCCCTCTATTTCCTCGAAAAAATTGTACAAATTTAGATATTTCATAGGATTTTCAGTACATATTAGTTTGAAGTAAATTCAATAATCACTGTTTATCATTACCAACATGTAGTATTCAATGCTGAGGCTATGTTTTTTTTTATATTCTTTAATCGATATGAAGTTTTATCAAGATTTATTCGAAAAATGTTCATTTTATGTTGTAAAATATCAATTTTGAGCCCTCTAATAGCGTCTCCCTTATTTATGACGTCAGTGAAAATGTTCTATTTTCAACAAAAATAATCTTGTTCATATATCACTAAGTAGTCTTTTTAACCCTTTAATGACATATTTATTGTCCCTAATCCAGGGCTTTCAAGTCTCGCTCAAATAACTAAAACACTCATCAAAATTGATCTCTTTCTTATGCTTCCATGTTACACTTTTTTTAAACCTAGAAAATTAACCTTTAATTTGTCGTGAGGACATATTTATTCAGCTAACAAACCCGCTTTTGTAGATCCAAATAGCTAAGAGAGGCTAATGCCAGATGATCCATTGAAATCTGAACACTTACTAATTCAATTATTAATGAAGGTTGATGAGTGATTGAAATTAATTCATATATAGATATATTAAAGCATAAGTAATTAATTACAGAACAAAACAAACCTGAGCTCTCTAGCTTACGTACAAGTCGAGAAAATGACACTTGAACCGTCTACACTGTTAGAAAGTCCAAAAGTTGGATAGAAAGAAGGGCTCTGTAAAAAGACAAACTGGACCCGAGGAGCAAAGAAAAAAACCCAAGCCAATCTTCTCAAGTCTATAATCTCGGGATTTTATACCAGACTGTCCTGAGAGCTATCAAAAAGGGGTTGGAAAGAGCCTTGTGAGGATGGAGAGACCACTTTTGACACCAACAATGAAAGAACCCCATCTCCTCCGACGCAAGACTCTTTGAATGAGTCTTTTGAACTGACACATTCGGCCCCCTTTAGCCCTGATACTAACCCCTTGACAACACATTTTGGGTGCATACGAAGGAAGGCCTGCAGTGTCCGGCATCGAAACACGGATGCTCACAAAGCCACTTCCTCAGCCAGCACTGGGACTCCATTACAGAGGAATAGATTCGCAGTGGGTGCTAGGCCTTCCGTTGCTGCATGGACACCATCATTGTCGCCAAGGGAAGCTACATTAATGATTAAGAGAGCTCAGACACACATCTATATATAGTATTACCTTTGTTGAAATTCTATTGTTAAATAATAAATTTTCTTTGAAGTTTAGAATTCAAATTGTTCATATTTTATTGCAGCATTCAGTATATGGGAATCCTAATTTCACGTTGTATTGTATTATGAATTATCATCAAGTATATTTTTTTCGGTAAAGTGGCTTTTGGAAGAAATTTTTTGGGCTAAGTGTTCAAGAACTATAGATATCTTGGTTCCATTGGCACAGTAAACAAGTCTTACGTTTTGTAGCTTGAATGGAACGAGATATTTAGGAGTCCCGAGAAATTATATGTATGCCTCCAATACCAAGTAGTGTTGTTTGGTATACAGGTACTACACCTGCACGGAGATACCAATGCATTTAAACATTGTATTATGCTGGGAAAAATTACATTAAATATATTTCTGAATTGTATACACTCTCTAAAAACAGTAAATCAAACTATAAAGTACAAACTTCAGGCTCTAAAAGTTCTTTCATCTAAGAAAACTCTTCCTTTAAATCCCTAACCTTGTTCCAAAATATTGTTAAATTTCTTCAACTAAATGATAAGTGACAAAGAATAGTTAATACATGTTCCTCATAAATACTGACTTTGATCTCTGAGCTTTATTGGCAGTAAAATAATAAAACAATTAATTGGCAGGCAAAAAATGAGCATCAAAGAAACAAGTTTATTCGGGATCTGAGCCCTTTATGAAATTTATGTGTAAAAACGACCCGCAATAACATCTTTGAAATGGGACAAATTGATCCTTAA
>NW_027296577.1:0-6540 GCF_016086655.4 Lepeophtheirus salmonis | reverse complement strand
AGACAATTTATAGTATTGATGTATTTAATCGCAATTCGATAAATTACGGGCAGTAGAGTCGTTGTCATTGATCGTAGTTATGAAGCGTCGAAGAACAGACACACTTTGCTTTAATAATATACTGGGTGGCCCGTTGAAATCTGACAATTTACTCATTCAATAATTAATGAAGGCTGAGTGATTGAAATCAATTCATATTTCGATATATTAAAGTATGAACAATTAGTTACTAAACAAAATGTTATCGTATTTACTTGTTTATAACTATATATCTTTCCTATATACCTTTCATATGATAATAAATTCAGGTAGACTTCAACACTACAACACAAAACAAACCTGAGCTCATTAGCTTACGTGTAAGTCAAGAAAATTACACTTGCGCACTCCAAGTAGTTGGGCATCTCCAAGACAACCGTCTATGCCGTCAGTAAGTCCGAAACGTTGGAGAGGAAGAAAGCCTCTGTCAATAAGGCCAAAATGGACCCAGTGGAATGAAATAACATAGAGAGGTCCATCCCCTCAAGTCCATGAGGCCCCATACACGAGATCCCGCGGTTTCACACCAGACTGTCCATAGAGTTATGAAAGAAGTGGGTGGAAGGGGCCTTGCCTTGGTGGAGAGGCCACTTTTGACAACAGCAATGAAAGAAACCCATCTCCTCCGTTGCTAGATGAATTAGTCTTTTGAATTCTTTTTTGGACACTTTTAGCCCAACCCCACAGCCTTGACTAACCCCTGTGGGTGTATGTTGAGGGAAGCCCTTCTGTCCGTCATCCAAACACCAAGACCTTAAAACCACTGTCAGAATTGGGATACTATGACAGAGAACTGCATCTGCAACAGGGCTAGCCCTTCTACTACCACCTGGTAGACATGATTGCAGCTAAGGGCGGCTAAATTTATTATTAAAAGAGCTCATATACACATCTATTTATAGTATTAATTTTGTTGAAATTCTATTGTTAATTAATGATGTAGTTCTTGTTGGACTTTAAATTCAAAGTGTGCAGATTTTGTTGTACCACTCTGTAGAAGATAACTCCCAAAGAAATATTCAGTCCTACTCTCTATTAGTTACTGAATACTTAGATGTATTTTCCTCCAGGATAAATTAATACTAATAACAGCTTGATAAAAAAATAATGTCATAACGTTGAGGCAGGGGTACTTTGGTCTCTAGAGCACTACTTGGCTGAGCCTTAGCTAGGTACGCTCCATGCTACATGCAAAGACCAGTTAGATTTTATTAATATGACTACATTGTTATTTCATATATAAAAAAATGTATGTTTTTCATTCAAACATACATTGATACAGACAAACATTGCTTTGTGAATACAGATTAAAGAAGATAAAAATAATTTATAAATGACAAATTGTCAATAATTCTTTAAGAAATGTGATTTTTTGACTGACGAGTTTGTAGAAAGTGCAAAAAGTGTTAGGGAGTAACAAATATTCAGGTGAGATACGAGTATAGCTCATAATTCCTCTAGTGTTGTTAAAAACACGAAAATTCTTGGGTTGCAAAATTGAGCAGGGACATAGCTGAGTGAGGTGTATGAAGGGGCTTGATATAGATTTATATTAGGGGGAGTTATTAATTTATGAAAATGACAAAATTAAATTTAAGCACAACTTTTTGAATGTAACAGGATATTTGAAGCACTCATTAAATCCTTTTTATGCGTAAAGCAATATACATTTTAAGTTTATAAAGAACATTTAAAAGGTCGAAGGTTGCAAAAAGGTCAAGGTTTATTTTCGTGTGTCTACTAGGGTGTCCACTTTTAGAGTGACCTTTAATTAGATCTTCTGATGTATTTTAATGAAAAGTTATGTTTGTAAAGTTTTGGTTTAAGCGTGTTCTTTGACCTCTATGGCCAATTGAAATGACTTTTTTAACGACATTTTCTATTTGTAAAGGGATTCAGAAGTTTCAATTTTAAGGCTATGTTGTTGAATTTGGGAGCATTTATGTTCACTTTCTCAAGTGAACATAAGGATAAATATAGTCCATGAATTTCATTTAAGAAAACAAATTGTTATTTAGATGCTTAAAGGATGCCCTTGCATCCGAAAAGAAGGGCTAAGATTGAATTTGATTGGATTGGAGAAAAATCTTAGAAATTTCGGATATTTTCGGAAAATAAATTATTGCTGTTCAATTTTGGTAGCCAGGGATTGCTTAATATACAGACTACTCACACTTAGAGGCATGAATTGTTGATCAGTAATGACTTATGTAGTTCTTAAAAGAGGTGAGCCACAAAGTTTACATCCCTAGTCATTAATTCCAAAATGCACAATCTCCTGCCGGTATGTACAAAGTAAAGAAACAGAAAAATTAAGTGAGTAAATTACTGGTAAAGTACGGGAATAAACAAATATCCCACTTTGTTTCTAGCAAAGAAATAGACAGAAATGATTAGGTTGTCAATTCTCAACTCTACTCCAAGAAGGCTTACACATCACACCTGAGCAAGAATCATTATTACTCTCCGGGTTTCATAAGCACATTAACTAGTTATTACTTTATACTTGGATGTTCTGTCTTCGAAAGCTTTCGAAAATAAATAATCTTGTTTAGATTATCAACTAAAACCCCCACTTTCTTGGAAATGTTTTAAATACTTATATTAATTAGTAATTACTTTGTGTAAAAATCCAAGATGAGATTTATTCATAATATAGACTTGTCAGGCTTGTCTTCAATAAAAAATGCCCTTTCTTTTTTTAAACGATCATCTGGCTAGCATTAGTAAGTGCCACGATCAAGGATGAATCCGTACTTTATAATTGAAGTATTTTTTTATTCAAATACTTTTGACTTTCACAGTTTTTGCAGGGACCGCTTCTAGACTCTTTACAAACTCGATATGCCACCATTAGCTTTAATCACAGGGCCGAGGTAACGACGGAAGGTGGAAAATGTGAAGGGTGACCTTCATTGGGGTGGACTTTTTGGCCTTGTGAGGCCCACACAGAGCATGTTTAATACCCCTGATACCTTGTCACTGTTTCACAACGTTGTACACCGTCTTTCAGTTGTACTTTATGTCGCAGATAATATTATTCATGGCGTGACCATCCCAGTACAAATCGTTGATCCCTTTTGCCGCTACTGAAACCTTCATTTGGAAGACTGAGAGTAAAACTTATATACTAACTATTGTTTTTTAATGCTTTGGTTGACAAAACAAAACAGTCATTTATAAAAACCGTGTAAATAATTTACATGTAAAAAAATTGTGGAATAACTTTTGCGCACCTCTGTATGTATAATAATATTATTTTCAACTTTGCCAATAATATTTAGTTTATAACATGAAATGAAAAAATACAATTATTAAAATGCAGTCTTTGATTCAATAGGTATATTCTGCATATACTTATTTAAGAAAATGAAAACGATCCAAATAAAAATGAAATAAAATTAATTAAATTGTTCCCAATGGCCCTCTTGAAAAATAAAACGAAAAACCTATTAAAAGTGAATACATGGAAAAAAGAAACAATGACGTTCAGTACATATTTTTAAGTCTAATTGGAATAAAATGGGTCTCATTGATCTTTATGTTAAAGAAAATGGAAATTTAGTATACAGCGTGTCCAGCGAATCGTGGATGAAACTTTAGAAAGGTTTTATTGATTTACCAAATACATAATTTACCTCTCCCCCCGTAATATCTACTAGTAGAGCAATAAAAAAACAGTTTTTGTGAAACATATTGATTAATCAGATCAAAAGCAACTGAGATGGAGTCACAGAAATCGTGTGTCAGCGTACTTTTGACACAGGAATGACTTATGACGATATCTCCCGCATCATCCCTTGCTCCAAGGGTCTCATTACCAGGATTAAAAAGCTGAAGAACGATAATAAGAGTCTTTAGATAGGAGGTCTGGAAGTGGTCGGCAAGACCCCGAAAACTTAATGGAGTTTCTGGTTTCTAAAGGGACACAAGTTCGGTGCAGACGTGTACCTAGAGATCATGGAGACAGGGGTAATTCCCTTGTTGAAGACCCACTGCCAAGGAAAATGATGTTTTCCAGTAAGCCTCTACCCCCGGTCACACGGGCAATAAACTCATAATGTTTTGAAAACAACTTGGCGAGTTTGTGGTCCTAGTCAATGTAGTCTTTGTTCTCGCCAGACTGCAACAATGGCGTCAGGGTGCCATCAAAAGAAGGGATGACACCTTCCATGAGAATGTTATAAAGCAAGGTTGTAGTGTGGCATTGAAAGGATGACTTCCAATCTGCAGATTAGCCCGTTAATCATTTATTATTGATCTCTTTTTGTTGATTGTATTAAAGTGAAAACCCAAATTAATATTGCAGTCTTATCAGATTTTTTAACAGGTCACCGACCAATACTTCCCTTTGCAATCAAGATCGGTATTTTCTCCGCCTGGTACCTGAGAAGATGTATAACACAGAATACATATACTCCTTTTATTGCATAATTAAGCCGTTTCAAAAATCCACAACAAAGCATCAAAGCCTTTTTTAAATAAATATCTAACTGCTCTAGTACTTTCTGGTACTCTTAAAACAGCCGGAAGATACTACAAAAATGGGCTAGCAGATTGTTTTTTTCTGCGGTTTAACAAGAGAAACAACCGACCACATACTCTGGGAAAGCAGCAGATTAACAGAAATCTACAGCAGCGTACAAATTATCATTGAAGAAGGACTTTCGAAAAATGATTTTTTTATCATTAGCAAACGACGTAAAAATCGACGCAATAATTACAAAGGCACGGTAGTTAATAGACAAATTGCGCAGTACAAGAGATGATAACTTTGATGGCGTTTTATCCATATTAAGATTGTATGTTAGGATTTTGAATGGGATTATTTGTTGACTATTATTTTATTGTCATGCAGCTATCGATTTGGTTTTTGATGATTGAAAGGTAAATTTGTATTGTAGTACAAGATTACCAATGGTGATTAGAATGAGCACGTTGTTTTTTTAATGATATATTTTATTTTCTAAATTATTATACCAATGTAATCTGTATTAGAAATTTTTTGGAATGAAACTGAAGGTAACAAAAAAAAAATATATTGCTTCGAATATTGCAGGGATATCAAACCCGTTGCCCGCATTACAACCCAGTATTTATTCTCGCTTCAAGTAGAATTTTTTTAGCAAAATTGTCACAATACCATCAAAATATGTGAAGCATAATCCTTTGTGCAATTTTGACAAATTATCACTCACTCAGGGGAAAAAATAATTAATGAGAAAACAGAGATTTTTTCCTATATTTCTTTTCTAAAAACCGAAAAGGTCATTCGATCGAATTATGCAGAGGAGCAAAAATTAAATTCAAAGAAACCAAGCCCTTTTTGAAGTATTTTGGTCTCAAAAAATTAGAATTGGTCTTTTTAAATATTTACCCTAAATTTTAAATAAATAAATATTCAGTAGTTTTTTATGAAACCATTTTTCATTAAATTAAATTTAATAGGTTCTGGGGCACAAAATATTTCAAGTGGCAATGCGGCCCATTATATTAAAAGTTTGGATCATCCCTGTTCTAAAGCTGCCGTGGAGAAGGAATGGGCTCCCATGTTGGAAGAGTACGTGAAGATTCCTGATGGACCTTCAGTCCTAGAATCGAAGCCATGCTGGAGGCCAAGGGTAGCCATTTTGAGATTTAATTGCTTTTGTTAAGTAATAGAAATATAGAAAGCCAAACTGCTAGTACTTTTTGGGAATCTGGATAAAGTTGGTTTAGGCAAAATTTGTTCACAATTCAAAGGGACAAGCTGTAAATTGTAGAACCTCCAGAATTCCACGACGCAAAATTGGGAAAAAATTTCTATTTGAGAAAAAAAAACAAAAAAAAACACACACAAACACACAGATATGAATATTGTGGATAAAATACTCCTTATACTTTGTTTTCATGTGACTAGTTGGCGTTGTTGTTTATCCTCTATAAGGCAGGGCCAGTGCCATTAAAACTATGAGGGATAAGGGGGTGATTGCTAGTCCTCACTTTTGTGATATTTTTATAGTTATTGGAATAGAAGTGTCTTGACAAAAAAATTTAAATATAAAATTTTCGAAAATTTTATATTATATTTATCTTTTCAAAGAAAGGCTATTCGTTCAAATTTAGAGTAATGAAACCAAAAAAAATAGTTTTTTGTCTCTTCCAAAAATTAACAAAAAATATATTTTGTCAAATTGTCGAAAAAATATGTTGAAGCTCCTGACTTCCTCACCAGTGACGTGTCTAGCCTCCCAAAAGTATCTGAATATTTTTTTGCTAAGCTCTCCAAATGATGAAAGCCAGCAACGCCCCAGGACGTGACCATTATATTATTTGGCCCCACTTGCAAATACATTAGGCCAGAGCAGTAGCTAGCCATTCTACATGTATCAAAAATGTGGTAAGCCAGCTGAATACTTTGATCAAAATGTATCAAAACATAAATAAAAGTATATAATTCTCACGACGCCCTATAACGAAATTTATTGGCGTTTCTACACTACGTCATGGAATTTTAGATAT
>NW_027296576.1:0-662 GCF_016086655.4 Lepeophtheirus salmonis | reverse complement strand
AACCATAAGCGTGCGTGCTTAGAATGACGGAGAGTGACACTGAGGATTTGTAAATAGAGTTGTATAAAATATTCATCAAAACGCGAGCAAGATTTTTTAGATGGCAATCTGATTTGTATTTTTAATTTTCCAAGTACGTCTAAGTATAAGGAAATCATTAGTGCCTGTCCTTATAAATGAGGAAAAGTAACACTGAGGAGCTGTTATGGATTTATAAGTGCGACTTTCCGTTAAGACATAGAGTAGGCTTGAGGTTCGACAAAGTAAAAATTCTTCAGTATGTCCTTGCTTAAGACGGAGTCAGACTAGTCTCTATTTTTGCTCCCTTATAGTGATTGCTTCTAATCTAATGAAAAGTCATTGACAGCTAAGTAGCTCTCCTACAAAACATTACATATATTGTTAATATTTTTTTACCCTTAGGGTGGGGAGGGGGTCCGATTTTATATCAACACTTGTTTTAATTTTTTGCCCACCCAGAAGTTTATATTTACATTCTTCCAGGGCTTTGGATAAACTTTCAAATTATTAGGCAGGAAACTTGGAAAGACAAAGATCTTTTGGTTTGTTGTTTATAGTTTATGCTATAGTGCAACTTGGGATTTTAGAGTTTATTATTTGTTTTTTTTTTTTTTTACAACAAACCGATAATGCTTAAGGTT
>NW_027296575.1:0-2203 GCF_016086655.4 Lepeophtheirus salmonis | reverse complement strand
GTTTACCCTTTGGCAAATACTGAATAAAAATACAAATCCGTCAACTTAAAAACAATTGGTTTTCTAGGTATGGTGATCCCAAATATATAACGACCGATCAAGGCGCACAATTTTTTCTATCATTTGGGAGAAGTTCATTAAGAATTTTCAAATGAAAAACATTGATACTTCTCCCTATCTTCCTCAGAACAATGGCCTTAGGGAAAGAGAGCATAGAACTCTAAAAGGGGCTATTCAATGTAAAATTTTAGATTCAGGTCATAACTGGGGTGAAACTTTACCACAAATATTGTTGGATTTAAGGACGACTGTAATAGGTGGTGAATCTTTTTCTCCTGCTGAATTAGTGTTTGGAGTATCCATTTGATCTTCCGAGGTTATTTTTCCTTTTTTAATGAAGGGCGAATTACAAATATAATACCAAACTCAATCTAAAGAAAAAACCTACGTCTTCGGATTACTAGTAAATTGCTCAATACAACAGAAGTTTATCTCTTAAATGCTCCGATTAGACCTTCTTTTGAACTAAATTATAGTGGCTCATGTATGGTGGTCCGTTTTGTTCTAGACATGATGGCAGGATGAGGTCTGTATCAATTTATAAATTAAAACCCAAATAAATGTGGTGCGTGAGCTCTTTTATTGATAAACTTGATTCCCATTATTTATTTGTGTCATGTTATGTACGTTTTTATTATTCCTTTTTCTTTTCTTAAAATGATCAGTAATAAATAGAAATTAAAAAGAACAAATCTTAGTAATTATTATCATTCTCACATATAAATATGAGAGGTGTAAGTGAACTTAGGTCAAAAAAACTATATGTTTAGAAGATCTATAGGTAATATTCTCGGTTTTGCTTGAGTTATTTTATGTGTACATTATTTTTTAGAATCAGTACGTATGAGTAGCTCTTTTAATAAAGTCCTTAATTCACCTTTATTTCTTCGTACTTACTTATTTTACTACTCCCTGAATACATAAGGTAGTAAGGTCATATTTTGTATAAAT
Organism: Lepeophtheirus salmonis; assembly: GCF_016086655.4. Classification (NCBI taxonomy): domain Eukaryota; kingdom Metazoa; phylum Arthropoda; class Copepoda; order Siphonostomatoida; family Caligidae; genus Lepeophtheirus; species Lepeophtheirus salmonis. Next base: position 1,192 of record NW_027296575.1, on the reverse strand, counting down.
TTCTTACAGTATATTAACTAGAGCTAATACGTCATGGAAATGTAATGAATACAATTATTGGAATATCTTCTTAGTACAAGAGCTACGGAGTTAACGTTTTGCGATATTATGCTTTGCATTTTTTATCTTTTTAAATACAAATATGACTAATACTCTAATATGAATATATCAAGGTCTCACAAATCTATGGAACTTTTCATTTTTTTAAAGTCTTCCTTTCGTCGAGGTCGTGCTTGACTTTTTTGAAGAGGACATGAGTATGTCTAGTCATTTGGAGTGTTAGCCACCAGAGGATAATGTAAATCATGAATGATTTCATCAAGGATTGCCATAGGCCACTTCACTTGCTCTAAAGCCATTTTATTTCTATCACAGTTCTTGGTTTCGGAGAGATCTCTTATCCGTTTAATTTTAAGGATTTACTGTATTTTGTTGAATCTCTTGACATTTATTCTCTATTCGGAATAAAGGAAATATCCCTGCAAACTCGTTCATGCATCACAGTTTCATCTAATGTTGGGGAATATGACATGGATAGTCAGTTTACAGGATGCTTGGTTTTTCTATTTGATTTCATCCGTGGGAAAATACTCTCAGTCCTATCGCTTCCGCTTTTAACTGAGCCATTTAATTGCAACCTCTGAATTTCGTTTGTTGATAATGAAAATTCTTTTTGAGTGGTACATATACATAATTTTCGTATTTATCATACTTGCGCCCCTTCAAGTGTGATTGGACTCTTTAAATCCGAACTCAAGAGGACCTCCAGTTTATGGGAAGCCATTCGATCCTGTTTTTTTGTTTTTTTTGGTCAACATTATTTAATCATTTTCGTTGTTGATGCTCTTTTAAATGTCGGTACTCCTTAAAGTTACTTTTGATTGTGTGTATAAATTCGACATAGTTTCTCCTGCTAGAGTTGGCAATGAATGTTCTGTAGTCTTTGTTTGACTTTTCTCTTGATTCTTATTCGATAAAGTGGATGCTTCAGGATTTAGGGAATGAATTGCATAGATTTCACCTCTTCGTTTTCTTTTATATTGGGAGAGCCTCCATGGACTTTAATTGAATATAAGTTCTGTGTATTTTTGTATAGATGTTCTTTCATTGCCACAGCTGGAGAGGGGGTGCCCAATTTAAAGCATTGGGAATATTGTTTCTTTGCTCTTTAATATTAAATTGTTATGACTAA
>NW_027296574.1:0-3280 GCF_016086655.4 Lepeophtheirus salmonis | reverse complement strand
GAGTCACACATATGTAGTTGATGACATTATTAATAGCCCTAAGTATCACTACAGTAATAAACAATATCCTTTGAATAACTAACTAAAAAGGTAAGCTTCAGAGGTTGCGTTATACGGAGTATGATTTGTGTTTTCTTTCTTTCCATCTCTCTCAGGACTGCTCACAGCTTTTCTAATAAAACGTCTTGACAGCTAAGCTGCTCTATTTTCAAACATTCTTCAAATTGAGAAGGTTTACCACGTTAATTTTAGGTTTCTTTTTCATTTTAACATACCGGCGGGACATAGAATATTCATCACTGCCTAACCCTATCTATAACCAGAAATGAATAATATGTGTCTCTCCAGATTGTAAAAATAAAATAAACAGAAAATTAACGTTGTCAGCTTGACAATTTGAAGAATGTTTGTAAGAAGAGTACCAGCTGCCATTACGTTTTATTAGAGCCCCTTCAATATATAGCAAGAGCATTTAAGTTGCAATTTTTCCAGTGTCGATCCTCAATTATGAAAAAGGAGTTATGCACTTATAACTCCTCAAGCAAACTCACATTGATATTTCTCAGAAATGTTAAAATAATGACAACAGCATTGGAAAATAAAAAATTTGGTTCAGATTACCAACCAGAAACAGTGACTTCCCACCTTCCATCAAATGTTTTATCCGCCACTACCTATACTCCCTTTACAAAATTAGTGCTTTATAGTAAGATGTTCTAACTCAAGAATAAAATAATGATGAAAATAAAAAAGATGTTCAGGGTTATAGACTACTAAGTTTCTATGCTCATTCAATGTCATATTTTTTACAACTTTAAACCTTAAATCTCACTTCCACCTTCTATGAAATGCCCATTCCTACAAATACCTACTGATGACGTTTGAATTTTCAAAATAGGGGGTGTTTTATCTGACTCTTAACACTCAGATACGTATAATCCTCTTTATTCACAAATATATGATTATAATTATTTACAAAAAGAACACGGAATCTCATCACAACGTAAACATAATTTAGTGATGAATTGAACAATTATAGAGTCCATAATTCAACGGGGGAATAATTAATATACGAGAAAAATGTTTAGCAGGTTACCAACATGACTTTTTTGAAAAATCTAGATTCACCGGGATCTTCTACTAGACTTATAATAGATCAAGATGGAGACTTCGTCCATGAAAGTTTACATGAATGTGTAAATATGATATATCTATATTTCTAATTAATTTATCACAATAATAAATTGTGCTGTGCTCGTTTCGACCCTTTACTTGTGTGCTTCCTCCTGTGCTTTGGGAGTAAATTATCTTGCAATCTTGTGTGTTTATATCTTATACATATTTTGTGATTATATATGGCACTAACCATCTTCCTATTACTGTGAGGATTTTGGATCCTAACGAATGGAAGAAAAGCATGGTTTCAAGACCCTTCCGAAATAAAGCATCCTCTTTTAGTGGCTGATAAATATAATAACTCGATTGATCTATAGTATAGTTGAGCTTTAAGGATTGAAAGGATAAATTTATGTGCACGGTTTGAGGTTTAATATTGCAATATCATTTACTAATATGATATTAACTATAATTTATTTCACAGTCAATTTTAAATTATAAAAACTCTGAAAGTTTTTCCTAGGATGGTATATTGAACATCGGCGAAATGAAACTTCAAGAGAACTACTTTCTCAAAGAGCTGATCGAAATAGATCATATTAATTTTTGTTTTTGTAAATATAAATTATAAAAATAGATTACAGTCAAGATTTTATATAATTATCTTAACGTGTCTACTAAAGTGTCTCATTTTTTGGATTGTCTGTTAATTTAATTTTTGTGTATTGATGAAAAAAAATATTTTTGAAGTTTTCATTCTTCTAAAGCCGTATTTGTGACTACTCAAGTCAGATGGAAAATGATATTCTTAAATTGAACTTATCGATTTGTATTGTTATATCTACTTCAAAATCAATTTAGAGAAAATCAACAACCTCAAATGACAATACAATGTATACAAGACTTTTTGTGCAATTGCAGCGTTTTCCAATGATTTTTTTTTACGTCCCCAGGGTGATACAGTTTTATCAGAGTTTCAAATAGCTAAGGCCATCTTATAAATCTGGAAAGGTGGGTTTAGGTACCCAACATTACAAGGCAAAAACGTCACAAAAAGTGTTACAAGGCGAATGCGTACAAGGAAGACCCTCCCAGAACCGTGTGAATGTACTAAGTTGTCATTTTTTTTTAGGACTGTGTAAATACATGCTCCAAGAAGTAATAAATCAACCGAGCGTATGCGTAATAATAATAAAAAAGATATTATTTATTATGTTTAAAGCTGGCATCAAGTTTCGGTAAATAACTGTTAACAGATTAGAAAAGGAAAACGGCTGTTACATCGACTTTCTCTTCTTTGTTTTCATTATTTGCTTAGTCATTGCTGTGATAACATCTCCTATAATAAACAATTAATCTATTGTTTGGCCCCTACCTTTAGTGTAATATTGAATATAATCAATATTATGAGTCAAATACCTTAAAAAAGTTCCCTGTGAGCCTAAAATAAGACTTTAGCGTTCCGTTTCTATAGTATTTTAAAAACAACCAGCATATTTATTTAATAAAAAGTTATCAAAGAAGTGACGTCAGCAAAAAATACACCAGACGCAGACGCAGTTTCTAATCTTAGAAACTAAGCTATAAAAAAAGGTTAGTGATATTTGTGAAACAGACGTTTGGTTTTCAAAATTGACTGAGTCAAAGTCAAATTTGTCAGAGAACAACTCCAGGTACTCAAATCCAAAAAGAACTTTATGCTGTCTAGATTGTAGAGCATTGTCATTAGGAAAATATAAATTTAGTCCAACCCATAAGACGAATAAGGATAGATAACAGTGATCCTCCAGGTGTGTATAAAAATCCCACCCAACCTTAGATTTTCAAACTCAGGTTAATCAATTTTATTATTCGATTCTGGATCAATGGATGAAAATCGAATAATTATTTATTCAACTAAAAAGTGTTTAGAAATAATAAGCAGATACCAACATTGGTTTGTGGATGGGACTTTTAAAGTAGTCCGACTATTATTTTACCAATTATTTACGGTACACGTACTGGTCATGGACACAGTACTCCATGTGTATATGCACTTCTTCCGAACAAAAGCCTGGTACATACAGTAGATTTAGGTATGAATTGAAGGAAGAACAACATACGGAATTACATTAACCCATCAGTGTAATATCTGATTTTTGAAATAAATACGATACCTACAACT
>NW_027296573.1:0-8546 GCF_016086655.4 Lepeophtheirus salmonis | reverse complement strand
CAGTTTTACCATGTTATTATTTCTGACTTTACTTTATTGGTATTTTTTATTTTATTTTAGTTTATTACCATGCATGGGTTGGAGATGCTTTATAGATCGTCTTTTTTCATATTTTTGTAACTTCCTATACGTTGTCTTCTCTTCCTTAATTCATATGGATGAGCCTCAAAAGCAACTCTATTTGGACACTCATCCGAATTAATAGGAACGGGTTTCACAGACATGGTAGCTGCTTTCCCAGAGACAACTTCCTCTTCCTCGAACTTATCTCTGTGACAGGGACGGTCCTTCACAGGAGATCGGCACACCTGTCCTGATTGTACACCCACAGGGACTTTCAACGTATGATCCTGACTTCCAGCATGCCCACATTGATCTGCTGATTCAGATTTCATCATCTCTCTTTCAGAAACACTTGCCTCTAATAATGCAATTTGTCTAATAGACCTTAATATTTTCTGGCCGTTTGGCAAGCTCAATGTTACTGAAGTGACGACATTGTCTTTATTCCTATTTATTTGTTTAATTCTTGCCAGTTTCCATACGTTCTTTTCAAACGTGTCTGGTTTCAAAATTACTATATCTCCTTTATTTAGAATATTAGTATAAGGTGTAGACCACTTTTTTTTAATACTAAGCTCGTTAAGATATTGTTGCCTCCACCTTGTCCAAAACGTTTTAAGGAATTTTTTCCTCGATAACCACATGTCTCAATATGGTAACGTTGACAAGACTAATTCTTTTGGAGTTATTATTTGTCCTTTTTGACGACCGTGAATTAGTAAATTTGGAGTTATTGCTGACGATGCTGTGGGATCTTGATCTATTGATCCCAATGGTCTATCATTGATTATGCTTATAAGTTCTATGATTAGTGTTTCAATTTGCCGCATAGTTAATTTGCTTTTTTGAGCAGCAATTCTAAATTGTCTTTTGAATATGCCAATTATCCTTTCTGTTACCCCATTTGTCCAGGGGCCTTCAGGCTTAGATAACTCCCATTGAATTGGACAGTCTCCCTTAAATTTTTCTTTCTTGATCTTGTCAAATTTGACGTTAGCAAACAATTTCTTTAAGTGAGCATTTGCTTTTTTAAAATTTGTTGCATTGTCGGAATAAAATTTAAGTGGTCTTCCGCAATGTCCAACAAATCGTCTAAAGGCTTCTAAAAAGTCTACTGTTGCACAAGATCTAGCAATTTCCAGATGAATTGCTCTAGTACGGAAACATGTAAATAACACTAGCCAAATTTTTCTTGAACTTGGGTGTGTCCAATTTTTGATGATTTCTGTCTTAATACAGTCATGTAGAGAATTTAGAGGACCTAAGTAGTCGACTCCCACAGTAGTCCATGGCATTGTATTATCTATTCTAATTGTTAGGAGCGGAGCCATTTTAGGTGACTTGTATTTGAGATATTTACATCGCGGTGTTTTGCAAGACCTCACGACTGATTTAACATAGGCTAAATTACCTATTATCCAATATTTTTGTCGTAACAAATTAAATGTTTGTTTTTGACTTAAATGAAGTCTGGATTGATGTAGGTATAATATTTTCCTTTCTGCAAACATACTTTTTTGAAATTATAATTGGGTTTTTGAATTCATGAGATAAGGAAGAAGCCCAATGGAGACGACTTTCCAGCCTTATCACCTCTTCCTGCTCATCCCAGAATACTGGTAAATGTCTTAGAGATGAATTTTTAGGCAATTTATTTTTAGTGTCAAGTCTTCCCTTTTTGTTTTTCTTGAGCTCTTTTGATTAAGATAAGTTCCGCCCATTCAACTTCTGACATTGTTATGAGATTTTTTGAATTTGGCTTTTGAACTCTTACCCATCTCGGTTCTTTCATCTTGAAAGCTAACCGCTTGATTCTTATTAATGTATTGATAATTTTATTCCAATTATTGGAATCTGATATTAATCTGTCTAAGAACTGTAATTTTTTTCTGTTTGTATTTCAGCCTTAACTTTGGTTGAATATATTTCTGCTCTCGTCATTTCGACTTCACAGATCTTTTCTGCAGTTATTTGACTGAAATATATATCTATGTCTATTTCATGTTCTTGAATAATATTATTATCTTTACCTGACAAGGGTTGTTGAGGTCACTTTTCAATAGATTGAGGGAGAAAGTCTGGTCCTTTTAACCAAAGACTTTCCTTTTCCTTAAGCTCATCTAGAGAGAGACCTCTACTTGGTAAGTCTGCTGGATTTAAAATTCCAGGACAAAAGCGAACCGACGACTCCTGAACATTGTCAAGAATTTCTATAACGCGTCGTTCGTCCCACACTTTACAACTGTATTTGTTGTAGGTTTAATAAAGAATCGGTAAAATAAAAAACATTTTTACTTCTGATTGTTCCTCTATAAGTAGTAACAAATGGTAAACATTAGATTTGTAAATTATTATGAAACATTTTTTATAATACGGCAAGTACCCCCACCCAAAATTCTTGCATGTATATCTTTAACAATAAATAATTATTAAAAACAGAGCCCACATGTCCAGAGAGGTTAACACTATTAGCAAACTATTATTTACATTATTATTATTACACTTGTATATTGTATATGTAAGATGAACTCAAAGGAGTAATATATAACCTTTCGAAAAAATTAGCAAGGCCTATTAAAGGCCTTTCCAAAAAAAATCAGCCGGAAAATACAAAAATTAAGCAAACAAGAGCCTTATATACTGATATGTATTTTTTTTATTGAACTTTTTATACTAAGTAAATATTAAATGAAAGAATAAAAATTCAAATATGAACGGTTGAACAGAACAAAATTATCAATGATGAATGAACAGAAAGTTTTTACAACATATAAAACATATTGGCCAATGTAAATAGCCCACTTACATTTAAAAAGCTCATCATTAATCGACTAGTATATACCCATAAAGGATTCCATAAATAAAACAAAGGCGTTCAATATACTATTAGAACATTTTTTAATGGGTTTAATGTTTAAATGGTTTGTCCGCGCCTAGTTATGGATGGAGCGGATCAATAAGCTTCTATTCATGGAGCGGAACCTGTTTAAGCACCGGCATGGATTTGGAATGGGGGGTGGTGTAATATATTAGTGTTTTCTTCCCCCTTGTTCTCTTCTCTTATTATCTTGTGTATATATATATATGTGAAAAGTACAGTCTTTTACCTCGTTTTAAGTATAAATAGTCGTGTATTTTATCTATGTATCAAAGTAGGTTTTGTATTAATAAGAATACAGATGTTCTTATAAATAACTTTTTTTTTTATTCCTCCACGTCTTTCCTCTCCTCATTTCTCTCGGTCATCCTGGATTCATTGGTTTAAACAGTTTGTGTCTCCTCAACCTTGTCAAGATAAAACACTGACCTTCTGTTTTCACATAACAAATGACCCACATACAACTTGGAGGTAGTCATACCAAGCTCCCCAATTCCTTTTGGATGGTGCTGCGAGCCACTTTCTTCTTTCTTGACAGCGTTGTCTGATTTAAGGATGGATCAACGCTCACTGTCCTCTTTACCAAAAACCTAGGAAAGACTTTACAATCACTTCTGCCACTATGTTTGGATCTTTCCTCCTTTTCCTCGTTTTTGATCCTGGTGCAGATGCCGTATACAGTGCTTCCAGAGTATTACATCAGCTTAATGATAGCTACTGGTCTATGAGCTGCACGAGTGAGTTGATGCCAGTGGATCTTTTGGTTTTCTCCATGACTCTAAGTGTTTATTTTGGGTAAGTAATAGAAGAAATAAATTTTGTAAAAAATAATTTATTATTGCTGAAAAGTATCAAACTTCCATGCAAATACAATAATGAATATTTGGTATTTATTATAAATATTTTGGGATTGATGTCGCAATGTATAAATTCATTTGCAAGATAGCATACTAACTTTTAATGAGTAAGGGTATAGAATTTAACGTTTGAATATTTTTTACAAAGTCCAAAATTATTTTTATGTGCTTGATGAATGATATCTAATTATATCCAAGGCCAAGTCCCAAGCACCATCAATCGCCCTAGGGCCTTCAATTTGAGCATACTAATCTTGCATCCACCGAAATTAATATAGCACAAACAGCCTTGGCAACCATAGGTTCTCCTTCATTTATATTCTTTGCTAGGCAGATCTTGATATTTAATAGAACATTCCCTGTCAGCCTTACTTTGGAGTACTTTCTTTATTTTTTGATGACTTGCCAAATATAATTATCCCGTAGTTATATTAATGTTATTGTCCTCAAGACCACTCAGGTTTAAACTAATAAATGATTTCAGAATATGTAACGGTGGACATTCCAAAAAAGCGTCTCTAATAGTGTTGAATAGTTTACTACAATATTTAAATGAAGTGCTTCGAAACAAAATTATTTTAGCTATTTGAAATGTAGCTGTGAATTTTCTTCCATCATTTATATGGGAAGTTGAACTCATAATATATCCATCCAATTACTAGACAGATTTAATTCCCTAATTCACCCATCACACCTTGACAACGCAGAGTCCTTCTTTGAATTAGAAAAAAAATCATTTTATAATGACAAAGGAAGGGCACATTGTTAAGCTTGGTATTTCTAGTAAGAGGAAAAGTAAACCTCGCGTTAAAAAAAACATAATGAGCACCAATGTCATGTATTGTTAGCTGATTTTTTTGTGAGTGCCTCCCATTCCAAAGACACAGGGTCCTATAATATTTTGAAAAATGTTACATTCAATAATTCTTCGTTGCATAATCGAAATTTTGAGTCGCTTTTCAAAGATCCCTTTGTGTTGCAGGAAGCAAAAGGGAAAAGTCGGCAATATATCAATTTATAAGATCAGTTTCAAGTATAGCATATTCATATTATGTAATTGATGTTATCACATTATTCGTTTTATTAACCAAAACTTTCGAATAAATGTTTGTGATTTTGTCCACAAGGGATTTGAGCCGACCACCCAAACGCTTTCTTGGTTTTATTATCCTGAAATGTAGTTTTGATGTAATAAATTATCATACCAAAAATTTTCCTCCAATATGGCATTTTCCACGAATATTGGTAAAGAAATATCCTTATAAAAACATTTAGAATGACAAAAGTATATGTTTTTTTATGTTGAAATTGCACCAATATCGGATAAAATTATTGACTTTCTTTTTTGTTCAAGCCAATTTAATTCTTAGGGACCACAGCCCACCCATTTATTACCTAAAATTGTTATCGTTTCTTAGATAGAAAAATTTCAAATTTTCAAACCTTTTCCCGGATGTCATTATTATCAATAATGTAACTTTCTTGACTCCCATCATCAACTAACTGTAACGGCGAAGTAACACTATCAGCTTTTTGCTCAGAGTCTTTGCTGAACAAGATTTTATCCCATTGTCCAGATCTTCTAATTCTTGAAATAGTCCACTACTTATAGTATCCAAAAACTTTGTTTTTTCCTTACAAGCAGACCTATAATGCCGAAACATAAAACAATTTCCCTTTAAATTGATTATTAAATGCAACTTTTAGAATTCCAATGCTGAAATCTTGAATCATAAAAATTGAGAACTTTTTCAGATATGACTTTTTAGTAGCGGATAAACTTCCCATGGGAAAAAAATTGACCTTAAAAAAAGGATAGTAATACCTTTTCCACTGCTGAAAATGAGTTTTATGTAAAAGATAGGGTTATCTTTTATTTCTTGTATAAAAAGTACCCTCTCCACCCTCATAAGGCTATTTATTCCCAATTTTTTTATAGCTGTCTGGGCAGTCTGGTGTGAAACCCCAATATCTATAGCTTTGGTCCTAATAGATTTGGCCTGAGCTGCTTTCTGTAAATCCTCCGCAACCTGTTTGGCCTTTTTGACAGAGTGTTTTCTCTTCTTCAACGTTTCGGATTTGCTAACGTTGCTGATGGTGGTCTTGAAGACTCCCAGCGTCAAGAAGTACGAGAACGGAAATTCGTCGATCACGTTAAAGTGTCATTTTCTCGACTTGTATAGAAGCTAAAGAGCTCAGTTTAGTTTTTTTTCTTAGAAATTGTAACATCTTTAATATCTTATATAGCTTTTACCTAATCTAATTTCTGATTTAATAAACACAAAAACCTCCTATATCCTGGGTGAGCCCTCGCCACACTCTGGTAAAAACCAAGGACCTAATCCACTGTATATGTATTGAGCAATGCAGGGTAGTAAAGACCCGTGAAGTAGAAACACAAATTCAGTCACTCTCTTATAGAAAATGAAGATCTTCTAACCTCCCCTCTAACCCTCCTTCACGCACTCATTCGATTTATGAGTCTTGTAAACTTCATCCTTCAGTTAATACATGTAATTTTTTTTTTAATGTTCCATTAATTGGTTAGATGATTTGCACTGATTAAGTAAATGTAAACATTATAGTATTACTACTACTCCATCTAACCTATGAATCTTTTGGTGAAATCCATATAGTATCTCTCTCTAGGAATAATCTAGGCCCGAACATACACACATCAAGTTCAAGAAAATAATTCTCGCGAATGCTGTCCATGCCATATGGCGATTTCATTATATTATATTCAGTCTACACGGTTTGATTAATAACCACCAGGTTGGCAGTCATCTGCTGACAATGGCAAAGATGGGTAAAGACTTGCTGCTTTAAGTTTACAATTTTGAACCTCCAATAGTGATCCTGTTTTTCCTTTCTCGACCAGTTTCTGTTCCAACTCCTACTCTTAATACATTATTGCAGATTATAGTTAATTTTACTTGGACTTATTGAGAACGGAACAGGAAAGCTCCCACATTAACCCCTTAAGACATACTGAAGCGATGTAAGGGGAAACATTTATCTAGGACCGGCTGGACTCCAGATAATTGCTGGTAGTGTAAATTTATATCCTTGGCGGCACATGTTATCAATTTTTCTAATGACCATAAGTGGACTGTGTGCTCTGGAGCTGAAGTTTAAACCCTGAGCCATGTACTTCAGACCTGCGGCATGATTCAGGCAGAAAGTGTAAAAAGACATGTCGAATTGCAATGCAGGATCGTCTTTTCCCTGGAATGTAAGAAAAATTTAATTCATTTATTCGCAATAGCATACCGTGTGCAACATCGTTTCTCAAACCCGACACTCTGGTCATTAAGGCTGGTACCGTCTCTCTGATCAACCCCACTATCATTTCTGATGTATTGTGCTCGAACACTCAGAGAAAGAGAAGAATACAGGAGTACTGTAACTAAGACTGCAATACTTACAACCCGGGGCCACCCCAGTACAACACCATTTGGGGTGGTGCCCATCGTTGCAAATTGGAGGGATACTTTCTCTTCTGCGAGTATGCTAGCGTTGAAACAAGACCTTAAGCTCACTTATACATACCTTGTGTACATGCAACGTTGTGTCCTCTCTACATGTCATTGAGTTTTTCGAATATTCAGAGCCACTAAATCTTAACTTTAATGTAACAGGCTCTACCTCCCTCACCTATATCACTCACCACTAAATCTTAACTTCAATGTAACCGCTTCTAACTCCCTCACCTACATCACTCCTTTGCTACTAATGGTTATCCTGTATTTAGGTATAATATCACTTAACTGATTTTTTATTTTCCCTTTTGAACACACCATCGATTTATTTATTCCTGTAATTTGTGATCCTTTTCCTTAAATAAATTGTGTAGTCCCATTGTTGGGTCAAGGTACACTAATGTTATGGGGTGTTAGCTGGCCCTACGACGACACTAGCAACAGGCTTAAGTATGGTCCGGCCGAGTGCTGGCTGAACTTGAATTTTTATAAGCGTCAGAAAATTTAGTGTTACCTTTGTCACAGCTTTCTGATTAGTCGGATGCGTCATCCTGTGGCCTCAACAATTAACCCCTCACCCATTTCTTCTTAATATCCAGCTGCCTCAGCCAACTCAGCACACATCTCAAGTTTGTCCCGACTCATGTGCCATGCCTACACACAATCACAGTTCTATTGAAATTACTATGGTAGATATGCTTTTGGCTTTGCAGGAAAACTCTTTTACTGGTGATGAGCTTGACTAGGAAATAATATCCATTAATCATGACCTAAATGCTCGTAAGACCCGCAGCCACAAAATCCCAAGATAACCACTTCTGAGTTCAATAGGAGGAGGATTATAATACAATAGAATATTACAGACCGTTTTTTACGGACCCTAGCTAGTTATCGGAAACAAAATTGTTCTAACCATAAAAAGTTTCAATTTAAGCTCTCTTGAAATCATTCAAAGAATCTATTGTATATGTGGATGCTTCTGATAGTGAAATTTATTTAACCATGAATCAAAGAAAAATTAAAAGTATACATAATTTCCAATATTTTTAATGATATTTTATTTTAAAATAATTTAAATCTATCGACTTCCACTCCATAATAGAAAAATAAATTCAATGTATAATAAACCCCTTAAAAAGAAAATTGATTTTGAAAAAACTGTAAACTGTTATAAAATTAGCGATTTAGAAAAAAAAGGATATAAAAAAACTTTAAAAAAAAATACTAACAAACTTGTACCTCAGAATGAAAAATCGATTTTCCCGA
>NW_027296572.1:0-6274 GCF_016086655.4 Lepeophtheirus salmonis | reverse complement strand
TTTTGTCGGTTAAATCTAATTAAATCACTGTCATAAACATAGATTAAAGGGTTACCAAGATATTGATGTTTAAACATGTTCCGGATTTAAAATCCCTACCCAGAACATACATCCCAATATTTTATAGACATATTTGATTCAAATTAATATTTTTATTTTTCCACTTTCTGGAATGAATTAGGATTTCCAAGTATTTAAGTTATAGTTCATATCCATTATTTGATTTAATAGAGCTATATTGGCCCCAATATAGTCACTTTTAAATAAAAATTTCAATTTCTCATTTGTTTACTGTGACAATCAACGTTTGATACTTTAAATGCAATTTACGAAACACTCAGAGGGTTTACAGATAAAAATAATATGTTTGATGGAAACAAACGAACGATTATTTGTCGAAAAAGATAGTAATCAGTTTTGAGAAAAATCATTCTAGCTTGCGTTTGTATTGACGGCACACATGTATTAAACAGATTTACATAAATAAAGTTATTTTTCTTTTTTAAATACACATACTCTATGATAATTAATTTTAGCTTTTAAATTTTTATATTCAAAAGAAAGAATATATAACGTACGAGTATTCAATGGAATATTCATCTAAACTTTTCCATATTAGGGTGGTTTGTAAATAATGTTTTTGCAAATTTCGATTATGGTCCATTCAGAGGAGTAGCCAGTAAAACGCATGCAAAATGTCAGTGTTTTATAAGCACAAACTATGACAAATTTTAGGCAATAGCCGTAATCGAAAGTTGAAATACAACCGTCCTAAAATATATTGTTTCTTGAATAAATGTGAGTTAAGTCATTAATAAACTGATGAATAAGATTTATAGGTTGATTTTTTTTTATGGTTAATACGCAAAATTCTTTCGAGAAATTTAGTTTACCTTGCTCTTCATTTGATTTTTTTTTCTTTAATTATGTTAGGTTGGAGGAAAAAGTAATTTTTCTATTTTCTGCTTTATTAGAAAATATATCAAAAAAAAAAAAAATACAGCTATGTTCTCATAAAAATTTCGTCAAAATTTTTGGCAAAAGTAAAAATTCCTTCATTAGCCCCTCCACATTCACATAGAAGCCCTGTCCAAATTGCCAAAAACTTGAATAAACAATTTTCAAATGCTTCTATTGAGGCTAAATGTGTTCCCCAAGCACGAAAGCCATGGACAGTATCAGGTGGTAGTCACTTGGTGCTAATTAAGTACTTTAGGGTGGATGGATAAGAACTTCCCCATCTGAGCTCCCAGCGTTTTGGTGAGTCATAAAAGATGTGTGCAGCATTGTGTTGACGATGAAATACGATTCTTCTCCTAATCGAGTTTCTTTTTTTGTATCCAGCCTTCAAAATATGACTTCAAAACAGTTTTACGATCCATGTTGTGAGTACAAAGGGATGATACAGCTGCTAACATGACGATTTTCCATGATTCTAAATATATTTTTGACAACAGACCTGTTGTTGCGTGGAACGCTCCATCTCCACACCAGAACAAAATCGATGAACCACTATTAGCAAATACAAACTGCAAGACCCGTTTTCCTTTAACGTAGATTCACCCAAATCAAAAGATTTTACGATAACTATTGGACGGTTCTTACAGATAAATCTGGACAAAGTTGGACTTCACCAAGAAGAATAATGGGAGTATAGCAGTCAAGTTGACGGCTGTCCTTGCATTGTGGTCTGATCGATATCCCAAAGAACATGCCATTAAAGAGAATTATGAAAAATTGTGGAGACAGTGTGCAAAGGAAGTCAACAGATATATTTTGCTGAATATTACAAAATAAGAAAACTCCGAATCTGGGACAAATCGGTCGTTCCCATCATTGTCCATCTCTTGAGATATACACCATGTTCCAAAAAAAACAAAAACATGCAAGATAATAGACTACTCAAAGAAATTGCTCTTAAATTCAGAGGAGAGAGTGACTATCTACGCTTGTAGAACACAAAAAGGCTCCTCTTTCCTGTAGGTTTAAACAAAACAATCGCAATATATGTACATTGAAACAATGGACTTTTAAAGCGGTCAAATTTTATATTTTAGTTTACAAAGGGGATTGTTACCCAATCTTTTAATAACCTTGGAATCTTTGATGTTTTTTAATATAATTTTAGATAACTCTGTTGTATATTGATTTGTTTTTATAATTTAAATTATTGATCTCCAGTTGGATTGTTACTACATGTGAAAGGATAATGATAATAATTTAAAAAAAGTTGACGGGCATATATGAGGAGAGGTAGAGTCTTTACTACTATTTTGTTTCCAATTATGCAGCTAAATTATCAACAACAACCATGGGGGCACCGCGAAGAGCGACAATTTTTGAATTAGCTCTAGTATGAATTGGTATCAGGACTATCATCGACTAAACCAGATACCACAAGACGACCATCCGCGATGGTTTAAAGCAACTGAACGAGTCGAGGAACGTCATCAGTAGCGCCAAAATTCCAAAGTGGCAATAAGAGAACAAAACATTACTGCCCAGCCTGTATGGATCATTCCTGCCCAGCCTGAATAGATCATTCTTCCACCATACTGGATACTAAACAAAGGGTACTTCTTCCACAAAACCACTCTTTAATTACAACATCATTTAACATAATAAGAGCTTTATTCATAGCTCTTATTATAGATCAGCTTGTCTCTAGAATAAGAATCTCTATACTTTCGTCGGGTGACTGAGACTGACCTCAAGCAATTTCTATTTAATTCTTTTTATAAGACATAGGAAATGGACGATTTTGTACGTACTTTGTGCACAACTTAAACCATACCAGTTCTTAACTCAGGTGTCTAACCATTTTTTTTTCATATAAATGTCAGATTAACATTAAAGAACACATTGTACTCAATATTGCCGTCATCAGCCGCAATGATGGCCTCCAACTCTTCCTGAAAGCTCTGCAATACTTTTTGATTCTCATTGACAGAGCTATTTTGAGCATTTATGTTGGAGGATGTGCCAAATTTTGCCTTCAATTTGATCCCAAGGTGTAATCAGAAAGGATCTGCATATGTCATGTATTATTGCCACAAGTTATTATTTTGAAGTTCCTACAGAGTGTAACTGATAAATATGGACGAAGTTTGATTTCATCAAGATGAATAACGAGGGCATTGGAGTCGAGTTCACACACATATGTGAGAGTTTGAGAGCCTTAGAAACCATTTGGTTCTCATTTTTGAAGCGAAAATATATCAATGAACCCCATGGAGGGTACGCGAAGAGCGACTATGATTGAATTAGCTCTAGCAGGATTAGGTGTGAGGACTATCAATGACTCCAGCAGGTCCACCAGGTAGACTCTTTATTATACTTCAAAGCAACTGAATTGTCAAGTGACGTCACGAGGAGACCCCAAAAGCCTTAATGCGACAAGAAGAGGACCCAAACATTCCTGTTCATGTCAGAAACGCATTTGCCAGCTTCAAGTACAGAATCATGCGTGTGGAAGTGGCTAAGGACGGTTGAATAAAATAAAATGATATTGTTAACATATGTTTAAAAAGAAAAAAAAAAAGGAGCATGTTAACAAGATGATCCATGAGTCTTTGGAATGTCTGCGCCGAAAAGCATTTGTAAGAATTCGAGGAGACCAAAAGGGTTACTGATTGCTGTTTTAGTAAATCAGCAGGATGTACTCGAATTTGATGATATCTTTTGACTATAAAAAATATTTTAGGTTGTAAAAATTTTACAGTTCGTAAGAGAATATTAATATGGAATTGTGACGTTATTGTATGAACAAAAATCGCAACAGGTTCTCCATTTGTTAATCAAAATGATCTAAAACTTTTTTAAGAAAAACAATTTCACCAAAAAATAATATACTTCAAAGTACTCATGGTTAATTTATTTAAAGTATTCGTTCAGAATAAAAATTAAAAATAAAAAAATGTTATACTCTGGGTTATTGACATTGATAAAGCCTATTTCGACAGACATTTTATTTTTTTCCGACTCTCATATGAGATACCTTTTTTAAAGTACTGAACCCTATTAATGTTTTTTTTTTTTAAATGTGAATAGCTCTTGTCGATAAATTAATTTCTTTTTATTTTCCCCTCGATTGTCTTTCCTTTCTGAATTTCTTTTATGGGTACCTTTTCAAAGACTTTATAATAAATAATATATTATCTATTTCTAAAGAATAATTTTTCTAAAAAAATATTTCAAGTGACTGCTTAAATTATTAAAAATTCCAAATCACTTCATTTTTCAAAATCCAGTACTCTATTGACGGGGTGGAGGGGACAAGAATTACTCGATGTCGATCCCCAATTCTACTCTGTGTCCAACAAAAGATAGACTTAAAACAATGCCTCAGTGTAACTTTTTCTCACTCATTAGCACACACCGTGGTGGTTACACACCATGCTTCGATGTTATTTTCTTGAGATTAAAATAATATTGATAACATATTTAGAGAAAAAAAAACCTATTTTAGATTATCGGCCAGAAAAATTATTGCACACGTTTAGGTAAAAAATTTACACAACTCTAATTATATACAGGTTGATCTTATTACACATTTTATTATTTGCATTTGTATGAATATGTTTATAATTTGTAATGAAAAATTTTACTCTTAAAAATTGAAATAATAATAGTATTTTGTTCAAGATACTTGTAAAATTATTGTAAAATTTTATCTTAATCGGTAATAAACTTGATTTTAATCCGGTCATTTCAATACTGTAAAAATTTAAGTAATCAGAACCGAACCCATTTAGCAACCTTATAATCGCATGTTTGTATAATAAATTAAACAAAAGTTGAAAGTCTTAGTATGAAATTAAAAACTCACGGGGACGTCAGAATAATTCCAAATACCGTGTTATGCAAAATTTACAATGTTTCAAAACGTGTAATGCGAGTGCCTCCAGTAATTTGTTATTTTCTTAGCAAAAACATTAAATTTGTATCATTGAAAAAAATATTTTTTGAAATATGCATTACTTTATTCAAATTTTGAGGGAATAAAATTAATAAAATATTACATTTGTATTATTGATAAAAAGTCTATAAATTATTTTATTATTTTATACGAATTTGGGAGGAATCAAATTAGTAGTAATTAACACTTTTGATGACGTTGCATGTATTATACATTTAAAATTTATTCCAACTATAAATACTACTTTTCTGATATAAAAAAATAATCTTATAAGTAACCAAAAAGAAAAGGAATAAGGTTTAACAAAATAGTAAATTAAAT
This sequence comes from Lepeophtheirus salmonis, assembly GCF_016086655.4. NCBI lineage: Eukaryota > Metazoa > Arthropoda > Copepoda > Siphonostomatoida > Caligidae > Lepeophtheirus > Lepeophtheirus salmonis. The sequence goes on along the minus strand of NW_027296572.1, from coordinate 1,035 downwards.
TTATTAACCTTTATTAAAATTGCTAAATATGCGGATAAATCCTCAATAAGGCATTATCACGATAAATTAAGATTTAAGTAATTTTGACTAAATATTTCAGAAGCATGAATAAAATTACTGCTCATAAAATATTGATTTATAGGAATATGAAGCCATTTTTAAAAATTCAGTGTGCATGATATCCATTTGACAAGTGAAGAGTTAAATATATTAAATTAAATTTTGCATTGGTTGCCATTCATTTACTACTGATCAGGAATGTTGCCATTAGTTTATAGACCATTACTCAGCCCTATTATGGTTGATTGAAAATGTTAAGGCATTCATATATTCTACACTTAGGATCACATCTTTGACTCCTAGTAATCTATATGGTGTTCATGGATTTATAGATACAGTAAATACCTATTTAAATTTTTGACTCACAAACGAATACTTCATATAAAACAAAACAAAAAGACCTTTAAAATTCTAAGAATTATTCTCCCTGCATATTGGTATGTATCTTTGCGCGCTTTTTTCAAGGAGATTATAAAAGGTTAATATATTTTTTCATTTAAAAGATAGAAAAAGACAAATAATTTTGAGAATCATTTTGAAAGATGAGCAAACAACAGATGAACTTGAATGTTTTTTCTTCTATAAACTTATAAATCTTAAAATCTTAAAATAAAGTATGAAAAAACAAATAAAATTTGACGGTCTATTTCTTTTGATTAAACAGTTGCAAGATCATAATTAATTTTGTAATTACTTAATCTACCCGGCAAACCTATTTTAGTAGAGAGTATAAATCAAGGACTTGCCTTTGACCAAGACCTTGTGTAGCTAACACAGTCAGTAGCTCTAGGTACTACATTCCTTTACTCAACACGTCATATCAGTTTTTGTTTATCAAACTACATATTATTATTCCACCATTTTGAGGAGAGAACTTCAGGCATTGAGTAGCCACGTGTGAGAATGATCATAGAAAACGAAGAGTAACACTCATGGTTGGTTTTTTTGGGAGTAATCTTTTTATTCGTGTTTTGT
>NW_027296571.1:0-775 GCF_016086655.4 Lepeophtheirus salmonis | reverse complement strand
CAATAATACATTGTAGTGTCTTGTCAATCCTTTCATATATTAGTTTTAACATTGTGTAACTTTTTAACATTTTATACAATCGAATTTATACTTTACTTGGTCACTCCCTTTTCATCCCTGGATCTGGTCTCATCCCTGTGTCTTAGCTCTTACATTATTTAGCCCCTTTATTTTAAACAAACGATATGATATACTCTTTTTAAATTATACCACGTCCGGAGTCTCCTCTCCTTAAATTCTTTTTTACTCGTTGGGTTGGCAACGAGCCTGGATAATTATGTTCTTAGGATATCTTTGGTAAGAACACAACATACATTATATATATTTGTAAACCACCAAACTACCAGAAATGAATTCCATCCTAGCGATAATTGCAAAAATAAGAAAATACTGAAAAACTTCTTGTATTCAAAAAGTTCGAATTCATAATATCTACCAATGTCAAGGCAAGATTTTTCCATAAAATCAATTCAATTGGCCAAATAATTGCTATTCCAAATAGAAACAAACAAACAATTTTATATCTTCGAACAAATTAAAAATATATATTTCCAAATATGTAAATAGAAGCAATTAACCGATTTGTCTAAACTGCACCAATGAAAACTCATTATAAAAAAAATAAATCAGTTTTGATAATCATTTTTAGCAACATTTATTGACCTAAAATATATTTGTATTCATAATCTAAACTTACATTCTAGACAAAATCAAGTGTGCCCTATAGTAACTAAAGAACCCAGCTAGATATCGAGTAATACATTTTATTCAAATA